>NC_141938.1:2593295-2744338 GCF_057802395.1 Ceratotherium simum simum | reverse complement strand
GGTGACCCCTATGTGGGTTACGTGTGTCCTTCTGTTGTGGTGTGTTTGCTCTCCCTGTAGGCACCCAGGGAGGCTGAATTATGCTCCTGGCCAGCTGTTGTAATGCTCAGCTGCTTGTAGTTGTTGTAGGCCCTTCAGTCTCTTTATCGGGTGTGGGGAGCCCCAGCACAGTTCACTGCAAGTTCTAATACCACATTTGTGTTTCAGTATTTCTTTTAAATGAGTAGGCCCCCAGTGTGGCAGGTTAGGCTCAGGGGCTTACAATTGCTATAAGCCTCCATCCTTTAGGTCTCTTGTCAGCTCTCTGAGGATTGCAGCTGGGTGGGGCTGGCCTCAAGCACCCAATTGTTTCAGGCTTTGGAAGGTGGGGCAAACCCCCTATGTGGGTCTTTGAGAAGCAGAGTCTTCTGCAGCTGACAAGCCCTGCCACCAACAGGTCCACACACACAGTCAACATATTCCTGCCCTGTGTGTGCGCGCCGACCTCCTGAAGTGGACCCAGTCTCCCCATGGTGGGAGCCCCACACACTCCACCACTGCCTCACACTCTGCACCCGCTCCTTGTGTATGCCCTGCCCCACTGAAGTGGGCTCAGTCACCAGGCTGCAGAGAATCTAGTCACGAATCTATGCAGGCCCACAAGTTGCCTGAGGGCTTGTTGTTGGGTGGGGCCAGTCTCTAGGGTGAGCTGCCTGCCCTGGCTGATCTGGATTAAATCAGTGCTCTAGTGAGTGGGGCGGACCTTGGGCTAGCAGGCCCCAGGGAGAACTGCAATGGTGTCTGTGTCAGCACACCCACACCAGGCCACAACAATGGCCACCACCAATGTCCCAGTCCCTGGAGAGGTCTCACTTCTCACTGCAATGCACTCAGAGCCTATCAGGTGAGTCTTTTCACAAAAGCACTGTGCACCTTTCTGGTGATTTTAGGTTACTTTCTGAAATGGGTGAGTTTGCACGTGGGCCCTTTAAGAGCCGGTTTTAATTTCTTTGTGAGTCAGCTTTTCTGGGGGTACTCCCCAATGTTTTAGTAGCAGGCAAAGTCAGATATTATGCCACTTGTGTCGATTGTGCTGGGTCCACAAAATGCCTACAGCAGGAGTGCTCCTTGGCTCAGGGCCCCGCTCCTCCAGGGAGGGCTGGTAACTTTGGGCTGCCCCCAGGCAGCTGTGAAGCACTGCAGCTTGTGAAGGAGGCGTTTTTTCTTTCCAGAAAGGAGTTTCTGCCTCTTCCACCTCAATTAGGATTATCCTTTGTTGCAGGAGTTCCTCTTATCCAGTTTTCAGTTCTCTCTCAGGGGTAATTTTTCCTCGAGTAGTTGTAAATTGGCTGTGTCCGCAGGAGGAGGTGAGTTCAGAGTCTGCTTACGCCACCATCTTGACTTCTGTCTCTCCCAGAGTTCTTTATGAATAGGGGTAACCTTGGATAAGGAGTTCTTGCAATTGGTGGGACCACACAGCTAGATCATTGGCAATGGCCAAAGGATCTGTAAAAATGTGCAGATGTGTTTGATTTGGGGCCAAGAAATTTTTTATGGCTAGCATGACTGGTTTGACTAATCGATCTGAGCTTGGGTCCATTCTTTGATCAGGGATGACCTGTTGGATCTAGGGACAGAAGGCAGCATTTCTGCAGTGGACCCCATCAGGTGTGGTGGTGCATGCTTTCCATAACATATATGAACACCCTGGTCATCCATGTGCTCCTAAGTGACTCTCCAAGTGACCAATGTGTCTAAAATGGAAATGACCTCCTCCAGAATGGATTACATCAATCAGAGAAGAGGGAAACACACTTCCTACTCTTTGTGGGATATACCAGAGGTGCCATTTTTGGCTCCATCCCGTAAATTCCCATATCTCTTCAATGAAGAGGCCTCTGCTTAGCAAGCCTGAGGGGTCCTGCATTCACGACCCAAAGCAAAATGGGAAGATGGCTGTGGAGGATCAACTCAGGCCCTGAGAGGGCCTCCATTTACATAAAGACTGTCAGTTGCCATCTGTGGCTTCTCGAATTGTGTGCAGCACCCACGGAAGAGAATAGTTTCTGCTACAAGAATGCCTTGGGGAATTTATGTCCACCACGGGAGGTTTGGAGACTCTTGGATGCACAATGGGAGGCTGCTAAAGCCTCTATGATAAAGGAGTGTGGGGAGGGGGACACTAATGGTACTAAGTATTATGTCAAAAATTCTAAAGCCTTTTGTTTCCCAATTCAATGTAAAAGTCCATTTCTAAGTGTTATGTGAATAAGTAACCAAGCAGATCTGACAAATTTAAGATCTACATATATATCTATATCACTGTGGCTGACAGAATGTGCCCCCGACGTGGTTTCTACCACTGCTTCTGTCCCCCTCTCAGCTCACAGCCCCCTCCTGTTGCCTCAGAGATATTTTGCAGAGTGGGACATGTGTGGATTTCTAAAGATGTTTCCAAGTAAGCAGACACAGAGTAGGCTTGAGCTGGGAAATAAACAGCTGGAAACGGTCAATGGATGGCAATGAAAAGAAATGATGTTGATGCAAATGAATGGGATGTCCCCAGCAGATCCCACTTGGGATACAATTTTATGTTTTAGAACCACCACATTTCAAAAGATTTGTCCAAAGAAGCTGATTTGAACTCAAAGACAGATCCTGGGAGCCCTCTCACCAAGCTCCTAGTATGTGGATGAGATGAGGGCAGGTTCAGCTCTAGCATGTTTTTTTCAATTAAGACAGGGTTGCAAGAGAGGCCTGTGGAGGACTGAGTCCTTCTTCCCCAGTCCTCCAGTTCTTCCTAAGAAGGAGCCCTCAGTGCTGGAAAGAAGAGCTGAGCACATAAAAATCAAGGTTCAGGAGAGCTCAACATTCTCCTAGCATAGGAAAGCAACTGTGTTATGTGTTTTCTAATTATTACTCACACACGCACACATATATCATAATATATATTTTTAGTGTACTCGTGAGTTTTCACAAATGGATAGTAATACTGCATTCAAAAGATGGAAATTATATCATTACCCCAAAAGAACAACTTGTGGTGCCCATTTGAACAGGACCCCTCCAATACATAAGTTGACACTAAAAAAGTGGAAAAGATTGAACTTCCCTTGCTCTTTTAAACCTCAAAATTGTTAATGTTTCTCACTTTTCCACAACATGAGCTGGAAATCTAAGCATATGGAAGTGAAATGTGTGAACAGCAATATGGACGATGGGGCTTTGTGAATCACGGAAAAAGACTTCCAGCCACTCCTCTGATGAAAACATGTTGAAAATTTCCCATTTTTCCTTTTATACTCAATTAGGCTACTACTCAAAATGATACCCTCTCTCTGCAGCTCACTTCATTTATTCCTTGGATGATTGCCTCTAACCACTCATAGCTCTTTTTGGTGTTTCCACTGGGAGATCACAGTGCACTCACATAGATATCACTCTACTCATAGCATACACTCAGGATGAGCTAGAACAGTGCAGATGAATGCACTTGTTTCTCTAAACAGGAGGAACCCCATGGTTTAGTGAGGTGTATATTGCACATTCAGTCTGTAGAGCAGCAAAATGAAAATGCCAGATACTATAACGTTTTAAATATTTAAAGGTAAATGAAAATCCTCTCCTAGAGTATTAAAAAAAGACACCAATATATGTGGCCTAAATCCATAGGAAGTCTCCAGTCCCAGATAACAATAATGATATCCTCACTCACTCCTACCCTCATAGAAAAGATGCATACACACCCCAGCCTCCCTATTAGCTCATATTGTTTTTTACTTTCCTTCAAAGCCCTTAGAAAATAAAGCTTTACCATTTCTAAATCCTCTCTCTTCTCCCACAAACATATAAGCATCAGGATGGCATGAACTCGTGTGTTTCATGCTGCTATATCCAAATCCTACCTTGCCTTATTTCTGCTAAATTGAATACATTGACTCTATAGTGCATGGCATGTGAGGGATGCTGAAACATTAGCATCAAGAGCATAGTCTCTGAGAAAGGCTTGATTGGCAGAGTGGTCCTGTCTCTCTCCCTTGCTCCATTTGTATTGTCTCACAATTTACCTAAACTCAAAGGCCTCAGTTGAGTCATAGAGAAAATATTAAAAACATTATGTAGTATACTAAGTGAATTTATATATTTTAACTGAGGTACTTTATGGTAAACAGTGTCTAATACACCATAGGAAATACATCAGTCTCTTGACAATAAGTAGGAAAGACAAAAGCTGTCCCAGAGGACGAGGAGGTGGCCTGCATTCACTGCAAGGGCAAGTCTCATCCAGGTGATGAGAAAAATGTCACTCACCTCCCTCATCAAAGGTACATGATCATCAAGATAAAACCAAGGGTATTTTGTAACCATATCACTAAAAATGATAAAAGATAAAATTCCAGATCATAAATCATAAAAGTGAGTAATATTCCCTTCTTCTTACTAAAATGACTGACTGGAACTTCTTACAAATTAATTTTAGCTCCACTGCATTGTTTTTGCCTTCTAAAAAACAATGATTAGGTTTACCAAAGATAAAATGTTTACCAAAGATAGAATTAAGTTTACCTCCTCACATTCAATACAGAAAATGAACTGCTTCCTTGTATACCAATCAAATCCACAACCACATGCCAAAATCTTGTAAGAAGTCCTTCTGAGCACCCTGTCACTGTTACACCTCACAGTCCTTTATGGTCTGTGGTCAATCTTACTAGAATTCATTACACCCCTCTCTTTGACTAGAGGTGCAATCCTGCAGGTCACTGGCAAGTAGGCACTGAAAAAACCATGAGTTTTAAGTTTTGGATTAAGAACAAATGAGAACTTACATTCATGACAGAGATTGTAACTATAAAAGAATGAAAAATACAGTTTGCCTGAGGAAAAAATACCTGAAATTGTATGCACATGATAAAATTGACTCATAATGTATAATGATTAAGTGCAGAAAATTATGAAGTACATCTGAAAGTCAATAATAAATATGGATTTTAATATATTCTCTGAGCAAATGAAAACCACAATAATAGTTATTAACATGCCTTGACTTAGAAAACAGCTGGTAAAATATATCAATGAAACAACTAGCGAATTGTTCATTTCACCAAGAAATGCACACACTTTTAATGACATACAATCAAAAATTATTGCAAACACATTGAGGGAATATGTTCAGCTACAAGTTACAGGAAGCACAGTCTTCCTGACCTGAGAAAGGGGACTGTTCTCACGTGGAAGAACTGGGTCAAGGCAGCCACTGCACAATGCAGCAGAGAAACAAACTCCCAGGTCTTTCTTTTTATGCCCCATTGTAGATGTCATGGTGAATCAGGAAAACATGCTCACTAGCATTAAGAGCATAAGGTGTTTCCCATACACATTAAACCTTATACAGCTATCATCTAGAGAAAAGGGGAATCAGAGAATACTCCCAACCACAAAAGTCTTAGTTTCCTGGTGGACACAAGAGGCCTTATAGAAAAATCCTAACTCGAATGGATCTTTGATGTGAAACTTGTGAAAACATCAGTGGAAAATATACCTCTATGAAAATGGAATCCAAAGAGTTTGTGGTGGTTTTCAAGATACTCTTGACAGAAGGGCAAAGAATCCAGAAAATGGGCTGTAAGATGGTGTCCTCAAAGCGCCTATGTAACTGCCTCTCTCCCTGTATGGTAGCTCCAAAATCTACCTAATGCCTTGTTTGCTTCTACCTTCCAAATCTCATTGAAATTAGGCTATTGGTGAATTCCAACATGGAACCATAAACAGATGGATCCTTGAAGATCAAGTTCATTTTTTTTTTTTTTTTTTTTTTGGTGAGGAAGATCAGCCCTCAGCTAACATCTGTTGCCAATCCTCCTCTTTTTGCTGAGGAAGACTGGCCCTGGGCTAACATCTGTGCCCATCTTCCTCCACTTTATATGGGAAGCCACAGCATGGCTTGACAAGTGGTGCATCGGTGTGCGCCCAGGATCTGAACCTGGGCCACTGCAGCAGAGTGTGTACACTTGACCGCTATGCCACCAGGCCAGCCCTTGAAGATCAAGTTCTTAATATTACCCTCACAGACATAACACAATACAGGGTGATATGTCCAGCTCTAGATTTTGTTGCCCTATCACAGGCCTCTACTGAATTCAATGTCTATTCACCAGATACCAATCAGAAGGAAGGACAAAGAGCAAAGGCCCAAATATGAAAATAGAAACTCACAAGAAACTATACTCTTTGATAAACTTCCCATACATAAAAATTTATTCCAACTGTTTAATAGTATGAAAAATAAAAACAGGCTCCCCTACCAATCACCCCAAAAAAGCTTTCTCTAAGAAACGAACAATACACAATGGATTAGGCATATCCAGGAACTGCAATATAAAGCCAGTAAGAAAATCTCAACAAATACAAACAGTCATTTTTCAATGGCCCCTTAACACAGAACAATGAAAACATTTTTATAAAAAGAATTAGAGAAAATATTATTAACTGATTTAAGGAAAAAGCACTACCTTATAATCTTATGTACAATTGATGAAGGATGACTTGCAGAATTATCTCACCTCAATATTCATTTCTCAAAGTTATTAATAGAAATCCACAAGCCAATGTTGTACTTTAAGGAAAAGGCTTGGTAAACACAATATATTTATAAGTTTTACAACTCTTTCATGTTGACAGTTTTCTAGATCATACACAAGTAAATTTCCATCAACGTTCTCATATGACTTATATTTCTTTTTGGTGGGAGTTTCACACAGAAGGATGTAGGCCAATTGAAGTCCTTCCCACACTATTTACATTCAAGAGGTTTTTATCAAGGCCTTTCATGCCTTCAGAGAGAACTGGGCTGACAAAAGGCTTTCCCCACATTCATTATATTTATATGGTTTTTCCTCTAGTGTGCAGTCTCCCATATCCTCAAAAGTTTGCATGAGAAATAAAGGCTTTCCCACTTTCCTGTCATTCACAGGGTTTCTCTCCAACAGGTTCTTTCATGTCTTCAAAAAAACTGGAAAAACTAAATGCTTTACTACATTTTTCACATTCATACAGTTTTTCTCCAGTATGATTTCTGTATTTGGAAACTTTGATGAGAACTGAAGGCTTTTCCACATTCTTTACATTCATAGGGTTTCTCCCCAGTGTGACTTCTTTCATGTCTTTGAAGCAATCTGAGATAAATGAATGGTTTCTCACATTCCTTACATTTATAAGGTCTATCTTCCATGAAAATCATCATGTGTGATCAAAGGTTTGAGGGATCCATAAAGGCTTTCCCACATTCCTTACATTCATAGTGTTTCTCTCATGTATGAACTCTTTCATGTACTCGAAGAGAACTAGAAGTAGTGAATGCTTTAGTGCATTTTTTACATTCATAGGGTTTCTCTCCAGTATGAAATCTTTCATGTACTCGAAAAGACCTGGTACAACTGAATGCTTTACTGCATTCTTTACATTCATAGGGTTTCTCTCCCGTATGAGTTCTTTCATGTACTTGAAGAGAAGTGGAAGAAGTGAATGCTTTCTTGCATTCTTTACATGCATAGGGTTTCTCTCCAGTGTGGCTCCTTTCATGTACTCGAACGGCACTGGGAGAAATAAATGCTTTCTCACATTCCGTACATTTATAAGGTCCATCTCCAGTGTGAGTGATCATGTGTGCTCGAAGGCTAAAGGGAGTTACAAAGGCTTTCCCACATTCCTTACATCCATAGGGTTTCTCTCCAGTGTGACTTCTTTCATGTTTTCGAAGAGAACTGGGATAACAGAATGCTTTACTGCATTTTTGACATTCATAGGGTTTCTCTCTAGCATGATTTCTTTCATGTCTTCGAAGAGAACTGGAAGAAGTCAGTGCTTTATTGCACTTTTTACACTCATAGAATTTCTCTCTACTGTGATTTCTTTCATGTATTTGGAAAACTTGAAGAGAAATAAAAGACTCACCACATTCCTTACATACAAAGGGTGTCCGTCCTGTGTGAGTTCTTTTGTGGTTTTTTAAGTTAGCATATGAACTGAAGGCTTTCCCACATTCCTTACATTCATAGGGTTTCTCTCCAGTGTGAATCCTTTCATGTACTCGAACAGCACTGGGAGCAATAAAGGCTTTCCCACATTCCTTACATTTATAAGGTCCATCTCCAGTGTGCGTGATCATGTGTACTCGAAGGCTTGTGAGAGCAATAAAGGCTTTGCCACAGTCCTTACATTCATAGGGTTTCTCTCCAGTGTGACTCCTTTCATGTATTCGGAATGAACTGGGAGCAATAAAGGCTTTCCCACATTCCTTACACTTATAAGGTCCATCTCCAGTGTGAGTGATCATGTGTACTCGAAGGTTTTTGAGAGCAATAAAGGCTTTCCCACAGTCCTTACATTTATAAGGTCTCTTTCCAGTGTGACGTCTTTCATGTATTCGAAAAGTTCTGGGATCACTGAATGCTTTACCACAATTTTTACAATCATATGGTTTCTCTCCAGTGTGACTCCTTTCATGTACTCGAAAGGCACTGGGAGAAATAAATGCTTTCTCACATTCCTTACATTTATAAGGTCCATCTCCAGTGTGACAGATCATGTGTGATCGAAGACTTGAGGGGTCTGTAAAGGCTTTCCCACATTCCTTACATTCATAGGGTTTCTCTCCTGTATGAATTCTTTCATGCTTTCGAAGAGAACTGCAAGTAGTGAATGCTTTATTGCATTTTTTACATTCATAGGGTTTCTCCCCAGTATGAGTTCTTTCATGTATTTGAAGAGACCTGGAAGAACTGAGTGGTTTACCACATTTTTTACATTCAAAGGGTTTCTCTCCAGTGTGAGTTCTTTCATGTCTTTGAAGAAAACTGGGAAAACGGAAGGCCTTCCCACATTCCTTACATTTATATGGCTTCTCTCCATATTTTTGATAGTCATATGATTTGTGTTCAGTGTGACATCTAACGTGCCTATTAAGTGATAAATGATGCTTGAAGACTTTTCCACATAAACTGCACTTACATGGTTTTGCAGTAGTTTTCTTGTTCAGATTGAGATTTGGAATGTGGATGACGTTTTCTCCACATTGACTACCCTCTTCACTTTCACAGAGTCTCTCTACCATACGACTTCTGTAGAAAATGAGAAGCACATTATTAATTATTTCTTTATAACAATTTTATATTTGTTATATTTATTGTGATTTATAGGAAAAGTTTGGCTTTTCTGCCTTGTCTAAATTCTCAGAAATTGAACATACTGAATATTCTGCAAATGTACATCACCCTGCTATTATCCAAACAGTGATATTCATATAGGGTTTATTAATACTGTTTCCAAATCAAGTCTTTTGCAAAAGCTGAACCTCTACATCACATTTCAGAACGCATATTTGGTGAAAATTTTCTAAGGATAGCTAAGTTTGAAAAAAGTGTTATTTGTTTTGTTTGCTTCTTTTTAAAACTTCATAACATACCAGGATTCTCACATGAGACACTGCTTTCTATTGTGACTGTGACTCACCTTAGTTTTCTCTCCTGGTTTTTGTACTGATCTTCAATGTCATGATGTTTCCATGTTTTTCCTGAAATGCAGACCCAGAAAGTTGATTCCAAAGTATTAGAAATTATAGATTCTAAGTCCATGACGAGCTATGATCATTTCTAGTTTATTTACCAATATCGTCCCTTTCCGCATTCTACATCTGGGAACAATGTTGATGGGCAAGAAACACTTGTTCTCTAACTGATGAAGTGAAAGAATGTCCTCATTCTTACCTATTGAGGCCAAGTTCCTGAAGGTTTCCCACATCACATCTCTGTAGAGTTTCTTCTGTGAAGGATCCAGTAAAGCCCACTCCTCTGGGGTGAAGTTCACAGCCACATCCTCAATGGCCACTGAGTCCTAAAACATCACATGTATGTGTATAGTAGGATGCATAAGACTGACAGAACTGGGAATCTATATCTATTTACAGGAAGGTTACATAAGATTCTATCATCTCCAAACATTTATTCTGTGATGTGGTCTTCAAAAACTCACTGTTTTTCTGTACACACTTCCTCATCAATTTAACAGCATCATGAACAAATGAAAATTATTTACACATTTTTACTGTGATCACATTTCATCATATTTCTCTGTAATGGCAGAGTCAAGAGCATGTTGGGAAATGACATAAATGCCATACAATGGAACAAATATTATCATTATCAGACAAAAAGAACAAAAAAGACAGAACACAATATCCATGAGGTCAATTCTCTTTACCAGAAGACTTAAACTACACATAATGGGGACACTTGAAGAAAAAAAAGACAGAAAGTAGTGAGGAAACAAGTGAAGTAATAATCATCAAAATATCCTAAAGTTAATGACAGCTGGCAAACTGCACATCCAGGAAGCTCAGAGAACACTAAACATGATAAACTACAAAAGTGCACCCCCAAGAATATCATATTCAAACTAGAGAAAAATCAAAGAGAATATAATGAAAATGCCAGAGAAGAAACACACCTTAGGTACAAAAAAACAAAAATTCTAATTAAACTGGACTTCTTTTCAAAAACCATGCTACAAGAACAGAGTAGAGTGAAATATTTAAAGTGTTGAAAATAAAAAAACCACTCTCCTAGAATTCCCTGTCAAGGAAAATTATCTTTTAAAAGTAAAGGAAAAATAGGTACTTTCTGAGACAAAAATTGAGGAAATTTGTCACAAGTACACCTACTTTGAATGAAATGTTCAAAAATTTCTTGGAAAGAATGTAAATGATAAAAGTAAAAGATTAGAAAAGGACAAAATGAATGTAAAATATCTTTTTTTTTCCTGAGGAAGATTTGCCCTGAGCTGACACCTGTTGCCAATCTTCCTCTTTTTGTATGTGAACCGCTGTGACAGCATGGCCGCTGACAGACAAGTGGTGTATGTCCGCACACGGTTACTGAACCCAGGCTGCCAAAGCAGAGCATGCCAAACTTAACCACTAGGCCACCGGGGCTGGCCCAAAATATCTTTTCTATATTTATAATTAATGTAACAGATGACACTTTGTTTAAAATAAAAATAGCAACAATGTATATGGTAATGAGAAGCTTATGGACCAGTGAAATAAATGACAGCAATGGGACAAGGCAGAGTGAGCAGAAATTGGGAATAGTGTGTTATGAAGTACTTGCACACAGTTAAGTGGTATAGTGTTATTTGGCAGAAAATATCAGTCAGTTATAAATGTGTATTGAAAACTCAAGGGCAAGCACTAAAAGAGTTTTTTAAAAAATGTGTAATTGATATGCTAAGAGAGGAGGAAGAAAAGAATCAGATAAAATGCTGAATTTCAGTGAGAGGAGGTGGAAAAAAGGTGGAAGACAAAAAGAGCAAGAGCAAGATATAAAAAACAGTAAAAGAGGTGGCAAGTATTAATCCAGCTGTATCAATAACAACTTTAATCATCAATAGTCTCAATACAATTGAGAGAGACAGTAATATCAGATTTATAAAAAACAAACTGAGTTATATACTGTCTACAAGAAACCCACTGTCAATATAAAGACACAGATAGATGAAGGATAAAAGGATGGAGAAAAATATGCCACGCCAACACAGGTCAAAAGAAAGCTGGCACAGGTATATGAATTATAGAAAATGCAGATTTGAAACCAAGGAAGATTCAGAGATAAAAAGGGGCATTACACAGTGACAAAGGGGTCTATTCTCCAAGAAGGCACAGCCACCCTTCATGTGTATGCGCCTAACAACAGAGGGGCAAAATACATAAGGCAAGAGCTGATAGAAGGCAAGGAGAAACAGATGAATCAAGTTCAGTAGTTGAAGAATTCAACACCCTCTTATTAGGAATTATAAATTCCAGTAGGCAGAAACCCAGGAAAGACAGAGGTGAATGGAACAGCATGATGAAACAACTGGATTTTATTTTAATCTACAGAATACTTCATGCAACAACAGAATATACATTTTTCTGAAGTTCACGTGGAACATTCACCAGGACAAACCACATTCTGGGACTAAAGCACACCTTAACAAATTTGAAAGAACAGAAATTGTACAAAATATGCTCTCACCACATAGGGATTCATCTAGAGGTCAATAACAACAAGATAGTTGGAAAACCCCCAAGTATGTGGGGATTTAACAATATATTTCTAAATAATACATAGGATCAAAGAAGAAGTCTCAAGAGAAATGAAAAATTATTTTGAACTAAATGAAATGAAAACACAACATACCATAGGCTCTCGGATGCAGCAAAAGCAGTGCCTAGAGGGAAAATTATGCCATCGAACAATTACACCGGAAAAACCAAAGATCTATAATAAAAAATGTAAGCATCTACCTTAGGACACAATAAAAGGAAGAGTAAATCAAACCCAAAGTAAGCACAATAAAAGAAAGAATAAAAATTGGAAAAGAAAGCAATGTCATTCTGGGAAATCAATAGAGAAAATTAAAATAAAAAAGCTGGTTCTTAGATAAGACTAATAAAATTGATAAACATCTAGTTAACCAAGAAAAGAGGGAAGACAGATATTACTAATATAAAAAAGAAAAGGAAGGGGAAATGAAAATAAAAAAGGATTTGATGGGGGCCAGCCTGGTGGCGTAGCGGTCAAGTGTGTGCACTCCACTGCTGGCGGCCCAGGTTCGGATCCCGGGCATGCACTGACGCACTGCTTGTCAGGCCATGTTGTGCTACGTCCCATATAAAGTGGAGGAAGATGGGCACGGATGTTAGCTCAGGGCCAGTCTTCCTCAGCAAATAGAGGAGGATTGGCATGGATGTTAGCTCAGGGCTGATCTTCCTCACAAAAAAAAGAAAAAATGGGCAAATGATCTGAAAAGACAGCTTGCTGAATAAGATATATAAATAGGAAATAAGCAATCTGCTGGGAGGCTGTTTCCAAGACCAAAGGCATAATAGGTGCCTTAGTAGAGGGTCACATGCTCAGTGCTTCTGAGAGCTTCTATTTTCAAGAGATCTCAGTACCTGGTGATAACTGCAGCTCTAATGGCATATAGTGTGGGGACTAGGGCAGTTTTTTGCAACAGAAGCCTAGAGACAACTTAAGGCCCTCCTCCAGAGAGCCTCAAATCACTGCCATCAGGGTTAGTGGCCTCCTCCTGACAACTGATTGCTTTGTAGAGTTTAAGGAACCCAGGCTTAGTTGGGTTTGAACTAATCCCTTTACTATGCCAAATGCAGACTGAGGGTGTTGTACAGTATAGCCCAGAGGGTCAGGATCTTTGTTGCAAAAGACGCAGGGGCACCAGCAGAGTTACTTAGGGATCCTAGTGAGCCGTCTGTAATCTCACCACCTACTGGTTGCATTTTCCTGTCTCTTCTCTTTCTTGTTGAAATAATTGCTCTATAAGGAGTGTTACCATCTGATGGGCTCACCTCATTCACAGGATAGAATCATCCTTCTATCTCCCAAGATTCCCCGCTAAAGTTGGGGTGACCCCTGCCTCAGTCACTCCTTCACTCTAAACAAACAGATAGATTCCACCAAGACATTGATGGAGGACCACATTAAGAAGGGCCCCATTCCCAGACTCCTGCTCCCAAGGGAACTAAAACTGCCAATTCCGAGTCCTCCATACATAATAGACCCAGGCGTGGTGGGTGAACAGTGCACACAGGGCAGCACAGCTCACAGGAGGAGCTGCCCAGCAAGCAGCAGCTCACAGTGCAGGAGCCTCCAGGCTTTCTCATCAGCCCGTCCAGACAAGAAGGCCTAGGGGAAAGGGAGGGGTGAGGCTTAAGTGTTCAGAAGCCCAACACCAAATATGTGGACCCTGGGCACTCACTACAAGAACAAACAGGGGTAAGAGAAATAGGCATTCACACTGGCTTGTTTTTATATAAAGAAACACTAACAGGATGATGAAGCAGTGATCAAAACTGGTCATTTGAGGGGGGCTGGAGTGAGAGCAGAGGAGTGGGGCAGGACATGCAGGCAGGGATTCTCCTTAAGGTTCTTTCCTCTCTTAGGAACTTTTCTAACCTTCCCATATATTATTTATTTAAAACAAAGAGAGAAATTTATACATACCATATTTTGCTATGCTTGATCATTATTTTTAATTGACTTTTGCATTTTACAATTAATTTAACTTTAACATTTCTACATAGGAAACCACTCTAAGATTTAATCCTTTAAACACTAATAAACATAAAAAAGTAAACCATAAACCATTTACCAATCCCTTTCTAAAAAAAAGAAAAAGGGCATTATAATTTGTCCCTTCACTATATTTCACACTGGGGATCTTTGCAGGGAGGAGCAGCATATTATAAGACATTAGGAGTTGGCAATTAAGCCCTGTAATAAACTAAGAACTCCAAAGATGTACATAAGCTTTACATGTTTCCTCATATCAATGAAAATAGAAATTCAAGTGCTTTTTCCTCACATCCACTAAAACAGGAAATCATTTGCCTTAGGACGAGTACAGCCTTTTAAATGTCAATGTTCCCTCAGGACATGGACACACAAAAACCGACCTAAAAATGGAAAATGCATCTGAGAACTTAAGTACACCCATCTCACATCATGAGGCTCTCTTGCCTAAATGGAACAAAAATTCTATTTGGTTCCACAATTTCTTGCCTTACTCACATCGTATCTCTCAATCAACTTACATTTGAAAACCCCAAGTGCTAATGGAAACAGGAATCAAAGGGCTGCCATCTTCAACTGATAAAGGAAACCAAGGACAGAAACACGAATATTTGAATTAGCCCATAGAAGCAGCCTGCTTGCCCAGAGTTCAGAAGGAAAACCCATGTTCAGAAAGTTGACCATATTCCCAAACTTAGGCTGTAAATACTCCTGGTTGAGACGTAACCCCTAGAGGGCTTTGTGCCTGGGAAGGAGGGAGGGGACACCTGAGCAGCCACAGGAGTGAACTCTGGGGGCTCCACACACCCTCCCCTCTCCTGTGAGCATGGAAGCACTGCCTCCCCCAGGCTTCCCTTCTCACAGTGAGGACACGCTCAGCCTGATTCAGTTTAATCTTCTGACCCAAATGAACACCCAAATTCATAAACTCTGTTCACAGGATAGAAAACATGATCTTTACAGATGTCTCAATGTGCACAAACTACACTCTCAGTGCACCTACAGTGTGGGTGCAAAACTCAAACATAACATTTAAAATGTCCAGGCCTAAGGAAGCATGACCACAACCTCAGAAAGGGCATCACTCCCCACCCCTATGTGCACGTGCACCCCCAGCTTTCCAGGGCTCTGCAGCTCCTCTCAGTATAGAGGCTCCTTCCATGGGGGGTGTGAGCAGGCAGGATACCTGCAGGGGGAGGCTCCCCAGGAAGAACAACTGGGCCTTCAAGTCCTTCCCTTTGCAGCCCCAAGGGGGCCTTAGCTTGGGTCTTTGAGTGCAGGCCTCTGCTCCCCACTGGAGATGCTTTGGATCATCATTGTTATTTTAAATGACACAAACCCAGTGTTTGAATAATCCAGCAAAATCACTTCAACTCAGTCTTTATGTGGAACATAGGGAAGAAAATTATGAGGCACTTTTAGTTTCTAGTTCAACTAGAAAACCCCAAATACCTATTCCTTTCAGAAAAAAAGATGCCCGTTAATGATTATTTCCATGGCAAGAAATCACACTTGAACCGTTGTGGTCTGCATGTCTAAGCCCTGGAATTTCATTTGAAAACTTCCAAAAGTAAAGAACAGACCTCAGAAACTTGCTACACACATTCAGGGGAAGAAAGAGTGAAATGAGTATTCTTAACAACTGGGATGTAACACAGGAATATTTTCTGAAATTCAGCTATTTGTTGCCTGTTTTGAACAATTTTATATCGTCTTCCAAGGTTTACTGATTAAATATATTTACTCTTATTGAAAAAAGGAGACTTACATAAGTGAATAAATCTTTTCTAGTTCACAAATATAGGGAGGGGCAGTGCCAACAAGACAGATCAGGCAATTTGCCTGCTCAACAAGAAAACCCACAGCAATGTATTGCATTGTGGGGAAAAAAAGATGTCATTATGGTATTATTTCCATGACTAGAAGTTTTTTTTATGAACTATTATTCCTACTTTAACACTTCAGGTCTGCAAGTCTTAGCCCTGGAAATCCATTTGAATTCACTCAAAATAAAAGAACAGACCTCAGAATATTAGTACACACAATGGGAGGGAAAAAAAGGAAAGAAGGATTTAGTACATGCAGTGTAAAACTGCAATGTTTTATTTCTTCAGAAATTCACATCTTTCTTGACTTTTTGGAAATATTTTATATTGTGTTTCAAGTCCTGTGGATTAAGTAAATTTTTATTCATTGAAAACTGAGAGTAAAACATACTGAATGAATCTTTTAAAGGTGACTAACTCAGGTAGGGGCAGTGCTTACAGGACAGATCACCCAAAAAGTTTCTCAAGAGGAACTTCCACCCAAAGGACTCCCCATAGGCTGTCTGTGCCCAGAAAAATCCTGGGGGGAGGGGCACAAGGATTTCACACAATGTAGTTCCAGGTGGTTATAGGCTGCTTTTCACTCATGTAAAATATCCACACACACAAAATAAATCTTTTCAAAACAGCCATTCACTCACTGTGAGAAAATGATAAACAATTAAAATATTGGATCTGTTTCAAATTCACCAAGGAGGACAAACAGTTGATAATAATGTCGTGAATCAGACACAGGAAGTTGCAATTTCGGAATCGGGGGGAAGAGATTGGAAATGTCGGCAATTTGCTGGCAGTAGTAGGAGAAAGGACGGACTGGGGACCCCACAGACCACAGCTCCTCCCACGCAGGAGCCCCGGAGACCGAGTCACGATTGTCCCTGATGACCCTCCCCGCGGTCACCGCACCATCTGGGGACACGCGGGGCTGCGGGCACAGAGCTGCCCAGAGAGGCTCCGGGGCCGCAGTCGCCGCGCGCAGTGACCACAGGACGCCCGGGGTCCCGGCTGCCGGCCCGGCCCCCACGCTGCGGCCGGAGGGGACTGAGGTCCGAGCGGCGCCCCCGCGGACTCGGGTCCGCAGACTCGGAGGCGACCGCGGGGAGGCCGGTCCCGCCACGGCCGGTTCCGACCAGCCCCTCCTCCCCGTCTCCTCACCCGGGGCCGCACACTCACCATTTCTAGTCTCCCGGGTCCCCCTGAGTCCTTCCTATGTCTCCCACGGCCAGTGCAGATCACAGCATGACAGAGGCTGTGACAGAGCCACCAGCGACCGTTAACGGCAGGGGACAACCGACCCCGAGCACCGCAGGAGCGAGACGAGAAGTCCCCATTGGGCCAGACACTCCTCCCCCAAATCCTGACTCCGGGCCCTAAATCTCACCATTTCTAGGTTTCCTGGGTCCCCCGCGTCCTTCCTATCACTTCCGAGGTCGGTACAGCTCACAACCCGACAGAATAGGCGGCAGAGCCACGTAGAGCCTTTAACGGGGGGAGACGCGACCCCCAACGTGGCTGGAGCCCGCAGCAACTTCCGGGTTGGTCTGAGAGCTTCGCCCCACCCACCTGCCCCGGCACCGCCTCTGATTGGACAGTTCAAAAGACTCGCCCCTTTGTCTGAGTGACAGCCCCCTGAGTTTAGGTGTCTGAGCGGAACGCCAGCCATAACTCGTCCTCTGCAGGGATATTTGCGTTAAATGGTAGTGTTGGGAGGCGACTCCTGGAACTTGATCCTTTTTTACAAACACACACAATTGAAAGTCACCTCACCATAGGCAATAATTAGTCTCTCCATTTTGATCTTTGTTGACAACAGGAGTCTGACATAGTTTTGCCAAATAGGTACACAGGCACAGACCAGGGAACTAGGCAAAGAAAGGAGTACGGAGAATCTAATAAAAACTAACATCATCTGTTGAGTGTTTTGCAGACAGAAAGTTTCAGGAAGAGCCTAACCACAGAAGGTTCCCACAGGTAAGTTAGCTGAAGCCAGTTCTAGCCGCCTCCAACTGCTCTTAAGTGAAGTGAAGTGAACGGTCCCCATTATAATCTCAATAACATTTTAAATTCTCCTCTGCGAGGGGCCAAGCAGCCATTTCTAGATCATGCGATGTATGTAGTAGCATGTGTACATCTACCCATGAGCCTTCAAGGAACATGACTGTTAGGCAATGAACCCTGATCTCCTGCCTTTTCCTCAACTGAATATTCATGAACTGTACTATGATCTAATAATAAAGGGACACCCAAACCCTTGTTTGGGGAGACACTGCTTTGGGAGACAGCTCCAGTGTTCTCCATCGCTTGTGCAAGTAATAAACCTTTCTTCACCTACTTCTGCCTTGGTTGTGCTTTTCAGCTCCACAATCACCAAGAGGTGAACCCATGGAGTTCAGTTACAACACCAGGGATGCATTAGGTGAGCATACTTCCAACACTTCAGTCAGATTCACAATAAGAGCTTGGGAGCAAAAACAAGCCGTCATTTCAGACAAAAAGTGACTTCTGGGTATTCAGAATGGTTGACTTTAGAAAATGTTTCTAAGATTAAAATATTTGTATTCCATGGAAAATATAAGCAGGGACTCTTTCTCATTGGTGGTTAAATCATTCTCTGTGGTGATGCTCTGCCCCTTAGTTGTGGTTACACTATTTAATCCATCTATAATGAGACTTATCAGAAAATTGGGTTTCATCTAAATAATCATCTCACTGATTGGTGAGTCTATGATACTAGAGCGTAACGTTCATTCTGACAGTGTTGGAATCACTCTGTGACGGGCATCCTCTCCATATGGTATGCACAGATACCATTTCTGACCATTTCCTCTCCCAATTCCCTGAGGAAATTCTCACCTTTGATATCATATGAGGCAAAAAGCCTCACCCAAGCCCACCAGAACTTCAGCATTAACTCCACCACGTCCAGGGACGGAAGCATCCCTGGACGCCATCTGACAGATGGAAACTGAGGGAGAGAGCAAAGGACCATAACTGATCCCGGTGAAAACAGAAAAGAAGAGTCCAGTTTGCAACCAGTGCTCATCATACAGGGGGGACACTGCTGGGCGGTAGCATCATCAATCAGTCACCCATCCAACGTAGGAAGAAAAGGTCTGTGGATATTCAACATCAAGTACTGAGAGATGGAGAAGATATTTCCATTTCATTTTCTGTTTTTTATCTTCCCTTTAAGAACTATCTGGAAAATAAAAGTCTAGAAGCAGGTTTCCTGGAAATCACTCTGATTTCCTAAAGTCAGGAATGCCTCTGTTTTTTTTTTTTATCTCCTAACTCCTCCACCTCAGATAAAGGACACACCATACTAAGAATGTGCTCTCACCTGGGAAGATGCACATGTCTGGCTCCCCTCTCACACACTGTCAGAAACACGGTGCTGAGGAAACTACATTTCCTCACTGCCCTTCCCCACCCTACTTTCATTTGCACCTGTGGGAATTGTACAGTTCCAGGAGTGGCCCCATCTGGGCAGAAACTGGGGATGTGCTTCCTGCACTGATGAACTGATAAATTGTTCTGCTTCTCACAGGTAACATTAGGGACAGTCTGGCTCTGTCTTGAGGTCACATCATGGTGCTCTCAAAGGTCCTTTAATCACTGTGGTCAGTGCAATAGACATGATACCTTAAGGTTGTGTTTGGTAAGAGTATGTGATTCCTGTTTATCCCTATCATGGCAAACATGAGGGCCAGAATATACTTAGAGTGTTGGCGCATCCACCTGCACTGAGGGAAGCCCACGAGAATTCAAAACTCATCCTACAAGATGGTCCTCAGCCAAGCAAGAGCTCCACTTAAGAAGCAGGGGGGTGTTTTGTACGTATGGAGAGAGATATTTTTCCAATGACTTTGAAAAATGCTCCTCTTGGAATGAGTTACCCAAGGTTCAAAAGGCTGCTCTGCTGGAGGAGTCACTGAGAGGATGTGACCACTGGCTGACCCTCTACCTGGACTCCAGCAATTGGGGGCTCCTTACCCACTCCCTGTCCTTGGAATATACATTCCACCCACTGTTCCTCAACTACGAGCCGTATCAAGCATGCAGCCTGGAGAGAATAATCTGCTGTTGAGACCATCTGGACAGTAGACATTACTGAATTCCATTAAAGCCTCTATATAAACACTTAAGATTTGGCAGGCAGGTGCGGAGATCTTCACATATTGCACCTGAGGTAAGCCTCACATATAAGTTCCCTTGCTTATTAAAACTACCACCTATCAACCTGGAGTGATCTGCATCTTTCTTCAGTCTCTCCTTGCCCTCCATGTACAGGAGCCAGTTTCAGATGTCACCTGTAGAACTCTCAAGGGTGTGAACCATATTGCTCCTAGCTCTGAATGAAAATAAGAGAGCAACCCATTCTTAGTGTGCTAGGAAGCATGAAGTACCTTTAAATGGCACAATGGGGGCCGGCCCCGTGGCTTAGCGGTTAAGTGCGTGCGCTCTGCTACTAGCGGCCCGGGTTCGGATCCCGGGCGCACACCAATGCACCACTTCTCTGGCCATGCTGAGGCCGCGTCCCACATACAGCCACTAGAAGGATGTGCAGCTATGACATACAACTATCTACTGGGGCTTTGGGGAAAAAAAAAAAGGAGGAGGACTGGCAATAGATGTTAGCTCAGAGCTGGTCTTCCTCAGCAAATAGAGGAGGATTAGCATGGATGTTAGCTCAGGGCAGATCTTCCTCACAAAAAATAAAATAAAATAAAGTAAAATAAAATAAAATAAAATAAAATAAAAAAGTGGCACAATGGAAAGATATATGTTTGCACTTTAAAAATATCTTTTCTTCATGGTTTGACTGAACTATGACATGGTGTTTCAGGTAGTGGTGTGAGGAAGGATCAACCAAATTGTTCAATATAGTGGGGAAGACATGAATTACCATAAACTAATTATCACAGCATTTATTTAGTGAAGATTTCAAAGTGGGAAAGTAAGCACCCATAGAAGAAATCAAAATAGTTATCACAGAACTTTATTAAAAGCACTTGTTCTCAGTAGTCCTACAGGCCAGTTGCAACCTTACATGTCAAGGAACCATTGGGTCATCTGCAGAGTAAAATGTTGATTCCACTGAGAGAAGTTCTGCTTTCTAACTCATTATAAAGATGATGATGATGACAGAATAGCAACAGGAATGCTAACACTGATAATAAAGGCACTTTAGGGAGGCTTACTAAGTGTAAGGCACTGCACTCAGCACCATAGGTGGGTTGGCTCATGACTTTCCATCTTCACAGACTTCTAACAGGGCAGCACTAATACAATCCCATTTGATAAGAGAGGAAAATGAGAGTTAGGGGAGCTAAGTGACTTGTTTGACTTTACACAGGCAGTCAGGAGGGTGCTCAGATTCACCACCAGTTTGCCTGACTCAGACCAAGCTTTGCCACTGAGCACACTTCACCTCCTATCATGAAATTAAGAATAACGGTTCATTAGGTAGGATGGACCCTCTGCGCAAATCGGAAACAACTTTGTTCTTGCCCACTAGCCTTATTCAAGTCCCCACTATGGAATATATGCTCTTGCCCCTGGTTGAAATCTGAAGAGGGTTCCATAGTATTTTTAGTCACTTTTTGGTGCTAAAATCCCGTGGTCACTCTCAGGCACAGTGACTGCCAGGCCAGCCTAGTACTCAGAGAAGATGTTTGGGAGCAGAGCATGAAGAGGAAGTGGTGAGTGAGAGGCAGCCCATTGAAAGGAGGAGCCAATCCAAACAACAGCCAGAGGTTTCTTCTCACTCCAAGTGTTTATCATTGCTTTCATCTCCAACTTCATGTCAGGAAACACAGAGATCAATCTGATGAATAAGATGGAAGAAGCAAATATTGTTATTAGAGATGATAGCATTGTTTATCTGAGAAGCTAAAGATAAAACCTGGAAACTTACTACAACTGAAAAAGGAGTCAATTTGCTGAACATTGCATAAATACATACATTACACATAACAACACATATTATTGAATTAAAATCACATGTCCTACAAAATATATATGAAATTTGGAGGTTTAGGGCTAATGCCAAGTGGAGATCTATGTGCAGACAAGTCTGAGTGTTTCCTGATGAGGTGACAGAGGCATCACCTCCATGGAAGTATAATCAACTTTTGCACATGGAAGACTGCAGATCTCTACACATAGCCACGTTTTTAAAGACATTTCCATTCAAATTTGCACCAGGATCTTTTTTCTGCTTCACAATAGAGTAATTTTAAAGTATATCTCTGAAAATAAGTCCAAAGAGTATTCAGGAAATTGTTGCAAATAAAGAATGATGAAGAGCAAGTTTCACCAGATGCACCAATTACAAAAACTAATGAGTTGTGATAATTTAATGATCTGTTATCACCATAAGAACTGACCAGTTGTCTGTCACAGGGATGATTTTGCCTCTCAAGTGACATTTGGCAACATCTGGAGGCATTTTTGGCTGTCACGACTGTGGGAGGTGGGGAGCACTGCTACAGACATGTAGGGATCTTCTGATGCACAAAATAGCCGCCTTGACAAAGAGTATTATCTTGTTGAAAATGTCAGTAGAGTCAACGTTGAGAAACTGGACTAGTCAGATGAACCCTCGATGGTCTATAAACAAACATAGGATGTAACAACATAGATAATGAATCGTGGCAATCTACAACTCTCCTGTCTACTACATCCAAATAAATCCTATATGGAGTAAATAGTTCACCATTAAAAAAGATAAAATGAAAATACTGGGAGTAAACATCAGATAGCATTTCTTTATACTTAGGCAGTGGAAGTCATGACATCCCAAGAAAAATATAAATAAAACTTAAATAGATTTAACCAACTAAAAACTGTCAATATATCATTGATAATAAAAGATATAGAAACACAACTTGGGAAAATGTTTTAAATAATAATACAGAGAAAAAGATAATATCATTAACAGTTTAAATAGCTCTTAGTAATCAAAAACAAAACATGAATGTTCCAATAAAGATGTTCAAAGGCCATGCAGAAACCTTACAAAAGTACAAATTATAAATGCCTAACAAAGTCATGAAAATAGATGAGCTCATTAGGCCCAACATATATAATGAAAATAGATGTATTTATAATGTACAAAATACAGATGTGGCTTTCCTGACCCTTTTTTCTTTTCCTTTGTGAGGAAGATCAGCCCTGAGCTAACATCCATGCCAATCCTTATCTTTTTGCTGAGGAAGACCGGCCCTGAGCTAACATCTATTGCCAATCCTCCTCCTTTTTTTCCCCCTTTTTCTCCCCAAAGCCCCAGTAGATAGTTGTATGTCACAGTTGCACATCCTTCTAGTTGCTGTATGTGGGACATGGCCTCAGCATGGCCGGACAAGCGGTGCCTTGGTGTATGCCCGGGATCCGGAGCCGGGCCGCCAGCAGCGGAGCAGGCGCAATTAACTGCTAAGCCACGGGGCCAGACCCCTCCTGACCCTTTTAGTGAGGCATAGTCTGGTGGCAAAGGCCAAGTGGGTGCTTCTTGATCTGTCCCCCAACAAAGATAGTAACCCAGAAGTTACACCTTATCCCTGGAGGAATTGAAAAGTTCTATCATCAAAGATCTCAGATATATGGAGGCATTTTTTTATTATCTTTTTCTTTAATTTGCATGTTTGCTTGTTAGAAAACCGTGGAGAGGGAGTTTAGAATATCATGAACTGAAAGAGGTTTCGATGTCAATTCTAGCTGTTTTCCAAATGTGGAATCAATACTGGGGCATATGATCAAGGTTTGTGGCATCTGGTGTGCAACTTCTTACACATTCTTACACAACAGAATACATATTCTTCTCAATCACACATGGACCTTTCTCTAGGGTAGATCAAATCCTTGCCATAAAAAACATGTCATATATTTAAAATGCTAGGAAAATTAAAATTTAAAAGACAAAGTAAGATCTCGGACTACAAGGAAATGAAATTAGAAATCAATATCTGGGGAAAACTGGGGAAAACTGGCAAATATGAGGAAATTACACAAGACACTCCTAAATAACCTATGAGTTAAATAAATCAATATGGAAATTAGAAAACATTTTTAATGAATAAAAACAGGGGCCCAAAGTTTATGGGCTACATTGAAAACACCATATAGATAAAAATTATACCCATAAATGCCTAAACTAACAGGGAAGAAAGATCTCAAATCTATAACTTAACCTTTTACCTAACACATTCAAAAGGATGACAAACCAAACCAAAAGTAAAGACAAAAGGAAATAATAAAAATTAGAGCAGAAATTTAAAAATACAGAGTTGAAAATCCATAAAGAAAATCAATGAAACCCCAAAGTGGGTTCTATAAAAAGATAACAAGATTGACAATAAAGAGCTAAGAGACAGTTTAGCTAGATTGACTCAAAGAAAAAGAGAGCCAACTCAAATTCTTAGAACCAGAATGAGAGAGGGCATATTACTACTGAGATTATGGAAATAAAAAGGATTCTAAAGAAATTCAATGAACAATTGCATGCAAACAAATTACATAACTTAGATGAAATGGACAAATTCCTAGAAATAAGCAAACTACAAAAGTGACTCAAGAAGAAACAGAAAATCTGATTAGTATCATATGAAGTGAAGTGGTTGAATTAGTAAACAAAAATCTACCCATAAAGCAAAGCCCAGGCCCAGAGAGTTTCACAGCAGAATTCTCCAAAACATCCAATTAAGGTTTAATAGTGATTCTTCACACAATCTCTCCCCAAAACAGAATCAACACAACACTTCAAACATATTTGTGAAGCCAGTGTTATCCTGATACCAAAATCAGAGAAAAGTATCACCAAAAAAACCTGCAGACCTATTTCCTTTGTGAATATGGATCCAAGAAAACCTCCATTAATCCTAGTACCTAGTCCAGTAACAACTTGAAAGAGTTGTACACCGTGACCAGGCGGGACTTATTCCAGGGATGCAGGGTTGGGTTAACCTCTCAAAATCCATTAATGTGACACTAGAGTAAAAAGCATATATGACCTGACCATCTCAATAGACTCAGAGGAAGTACTTCACAGAATCCATCATCCTTTCATGACAGAAACACTCAGCAAACCAGATATGAAGGAAATTTTCTGACCCCAGTAATGAGCAAGTATGGGACACCCACAGCTAATGTTACATTTAATAGTGAAAGGCTGGACCTTTTCTCCTGAAAATGAGGAAGAAAACAAGAATGTCTGCTCTTGCCACTTCTATTTGATAATGT
Organism: Ceratotherium simum simum; assembly: GCF_057802395.1. NCBI lineage: Eukaryota > Metazoa > Chordata > Mammalia > Perissodactyla > Rhinocerotidae > Ceratotherium > Ceratotherium simum. The sequence continues at coordinate 2,719,170 of NC_141938.1, read as the reverse complement.
ACTGGAGATTTCAGCCAGAACAGTTTTGCAAGAAAAGCAAATAAAATGCATCCAGACTGCGTAGGAAAATGTAAAACTATCTTCACTTGCACGTGACTTATCTTGTAAATAGAATACTAAGGAATGCACTAAAACAACCTATTAGAACTGATAATCGAATATAGAAAATTTGTATGATACAAGTATGTAAAAATAAATTATAGGGGCTGGCCGGGTGCCACAAGTGGTTAAGTGCGCACACTCCATTGCGGCGGCCCGGGGTGCGCCGGTTGGGATCCCAGACGCACACCGACGCCCTGCTTGGCAGGCCATGCTGTGGCGGCCTCCCATATAAAGTGGAGGAAGATGGGCACAGATGTTAGCCCAGGGCCAGTCTTCCTCAGCAAAAAAAAGAGGAGGATTGGCAGATGTTAGCACAGGGCTGACCTCCTCACTAAATAAATAAATAAATAAACAAATTATATTTGATACACTGCAATGAACAATCTGATAATGAAATTAACAAAAGAAATCTAATTATAGTAGCATCAAAAAGAATAAAATAGGAATAAATTTAATAAAAGTAGAACATACTCTTAAAACTGCAAAATATCATTAAAAAGTTAATAAAGATCTACAAGTGTGAAATAACAAATGTTGGTGAGGATGTGAAGAAAAGGGAACCCTTGTGTACTGTCAGTGGGAATGTAAATTGGTGCAGCCACTGTGGAAAACAGTATGGAGGTTCATCAAAAAATTACAATAGACCCACCATATGATTCAGTAATTCCACTTCTGGGTATTAATCCAAAGGAAACAAAAATGCTAACTCAAAAAGACATGCACCCCCATGTTCACAGCACCTTTATTTACAATAGCCAAGATATGGAAACAGCCTAAGTGTCCACCAGTAAATAAATGGGTAAAGAAATTATGGTATACATGTACAATGGAAATTATTCAGCCATAAAAAAGAATGAAATCTTGCCATTGGTGACAACACGGATGGATCTCCATGGCATTACGCTAAGTGAAATATGTGAGAGAAAGACAAATATTATATGATCTCTCTTATATGTGGATTCTAAAAAAACCAGACAAACGAACAAAAACACTAAGCTCATGGCTACAGATAATAGAGTGGTGGTTGCCAGAAGCAGAGGGTGGGGGGGCGGCAGAAATGGGTGAAGGGCGTCAAAAGCGCGTATTTATAATAATCACATAGTGACAGAAAAATAATTACATACTTTTATACATTTTAAATTTACGAACTATGCACATTGCCCTGAGATGATCACTCCTGAATGCACATACATGCAAAGGCATATCAGTTACAGAGCTGCAAGCATTCTGAGGGTATGTGGAGAAAAACCCTCTTCTAGCCACATTTTCCCTGAAACTCACTTCTAGTAGTCATATCCATTAAACTTTTTTTTTTTTTGGTGAGGAAGATCAGCCCTGAGCTAACATCTGCCAATCCTCCTCTTTTTTTGCTGAGGAAGACTGGCCCGTGGGTCGGCCCCGTGGCTTAGCGGTTAAGTGCGCCCGCTCTGCTGGTGGCGGCCAGGGTTCGGATCCCTGGCGCGCACCGCTTCTCCGGCCATGCTGAGGCGGCGTCCCACATACAGCAACTAGAAGGATGTGCAGCTATGACATACAACTATCTACTGGGGCTTTGGGGGGGACAATAAATAAATAAATAAAATTATTAAAAAAAAAAAAAAAGACTGGTCCTGGGCTAACATCTGTGCCTCATCTTCCTCCACTTCATATGCGACCCCGCCACGGCATGGCTTGCCAAGCGGCGCGTCAGTGTGCGCCAGGGATCCGACCCGGTGAACCCCCGGCCGCCACAGCGGAACGCCCGCACTTAACCGCTTGCGCCACCGGGCCGGCCCCCTAAACTTTTTTTATTGTCAAAAATTTGATTTGCATTTTTGGAAATTAAAAGTAACGGGGTGAGGTTGAGAGAGGATTTGGATATTTAGACATTGCAAATCTTTACTAAAATGAGCAAAACCTTGGAGTGGTGCCATCTTTTTCTTTATTCTTTATTATCTCTAACCAATAGAGGCAAGGAAAAAAAATAGTGAACCCTAAAAATAAATAAATAAATAAGTAAATAAATAAAAGTGAAAATACCCCATGTTCATGGATCCTTAGATTGAACACTGTTGAGATGACAATACTTCCTGAAATGATCTAGATTTTCAACACAATCCCTATCGGAATTTCAGCCGACTTCTTTATAGAAATTGGCAAGCTTTCGATAAATTACATGGCATTGCAGGTGAACCAGAATCGTTAAATTAGTCTTGAAAAAGTAAGACAAAGTAATAAGAGTAACATGTCCTGATTTAAAATCTGACTACTCAGCACAGTAATCCAGGTAATGTGGTAATGACACAAGGACAGACACACAGATCAATGGATTTGATTGAGATTCCAGATATAAACCCATCCATCTATGGTCAACTGATTTTCAAAGAAGGTGCTAAGAATGAGAAAAGAATATTCTTTTCAAAAATTGGTGCTGGGACAACTGGGTAGCAACATGCGGAAGAATGAAGTTGGACCCTTACATTACACCACACACAATAATTTACCAAAATAGATCAAAGACCTAAATCTGAGGTAAAGCAATAATATGCTTAGAAAAATCACAGGGAAAAATATGATCTTGGATTTGGCAAAGAATTATCAGATATGACACCAAAAGGAAAAGCACTAAAAAAAATAGATAATTTGAACTTCATCAAAATTAATCACTTTTGTACTTCAAAGGACACAATCAAGAAAGTGAAAACATCCATAGGAACCTCTGTGCTCTTCTGGTGGGAACGTAAAATCATGCCGCCATTGTGGAAAAGAGTATGGCAGTTTTTCAAATATTACAGAGAGTGTTACCATATGATCCAGCAATTCCATTTCTGAGTATATAACCAAAAGAATTCAAAACATAGACTCAAACAGATATTTGTAGGCCTGTGTTCATAGGAGCAATATTCACAGTAGCTAAAAAGTGGAAGCAACCCAAGTGTCCACCAACGGATGAATGGATCGACAAAATGTAGTATACACATAGAACAGAATATTATTCAGCTTTAAAAAGAAATGAAATTCTGACACATGCTGCAACATGGGTGGACCTTGAGGACATAATGCTCAGTGAAACAAGCCAGTCAAGAAAAGGACAAAAACTGTATGATTCCACTGATATGAGGTACCTAGAGGAGTCAAATTCATAGAGACAGCAGAATGGTAGTTGTCAGCGGCTGCAGGTCAAGGGCAACGGGGTGTTGTTGTTTAGTATGCATAGAGTTGCAGTTTTGCATGATGAAGAGTTCTAGAGATTGGTTTCACAATGTCGGTATACTTCACACTACTGAACTATACACTTAAATATGGATAAGATGTAACTTTTATGGAATAAATATAGAAGGTAGTCAAAAGGTACACACTACGTCATAAAATAAAAAGTCATGGGGATGTAATGCACAGCATGGTGACTATAGTTAATAATACTAATTGTATATTGAAAATTTGCTAAGAAAGTAGATCTTAAAAGTTCTTAACACAAGAAAAAAATTTATAACTCTGTATAGTGACCGATGTTAACTAGACTTATTGTGGTACACCTGAAACAGATATAATGTTGCTTGTCAATTATATCTCAATTTAAAAAAAATGAAGTATTAACACATGCTGCAACACGGAATGCCCTGAAAAAATTATACCATGAATGAAGTCAAATACAAAGACCACATATTATACAATTTCATTAATATGGAAGTCAGCAAATATGGAAATTTACAGACGCAGAAAATAGATTAGTGGTTGTCTAGGGCTGGTGCTTGCAGGAACTAGATGAGAAGATAGGGGAGTGATAGATCAAGTGTATAGGGGTTTCTTTTTAGGTGATGGAAATGTCCTGAAATTGACTGTGGTGATGATTGCAAGTATCTGTGACTATACTGAAAACCAGTGAGTTATAGACATTAAAGGGCTCCGTTGTACAGTATGTGTATTGTATCTTAAAAAAAAAAAACTGCTCAAATAAGTGGACAAATGCATTAAGAGTTTTGCAATGCAGATGAGTTTTACAATCCAATGTCTTCAGTTTATGAATACTTTCCAGGTACATCCCACATTTTCATAACCTTTTCTTATTTTTTGTTATATCAATCTAAATAGGAATTGAATTACCTTAGGGCTATTATAGCCTTTTATTTCAAAGTTCTCTTCAAACAATGATCTAAAATAAACTTCCCCAGCTAGCCCTGATGGCCTAGTGGTTAAAAGTTCAGCGCTCTCACCACTTCAGCTGCTCGGGTTCAGTTCCCCAAGGAACCACATCACTTATCTGTCAGTTTCCATGCTGTGGTGGCAGCTCACAAAGAAGAGCTAGAAGGACTTACAAGTAGAATATACAACTGTGCACCGGGGCTTTGGGGAGGGGGAAAAAAAGAGGAAGACTGCAACAGATGTTAGCTCAGGGTGAATCTTTCCCAGTAAAAATAAAATGAAATAAAATAAAATAAATTTCCTTCTAGGGTAAAACGTACACCTGAGAATTGAATGAACACATCTCACACCCTGTGGTTAGACTGGGAAGAGTCCTTGTGCCCAGCTAGGGCTGCGGGTTCCAACTTCCCACCGGAGCTAAGCGCTCGGGAGGCCATAGGAGTTTTTAAAGTACGATTTGAGGGAGGATGAGGAAGCGCTGGGTGGAAGATCAAAGTGGAGCCAGACTAATTATTACATACGGTGAGGTGACTTTTAAGTGTCTGTATTTGCAAAGAAGGATCACAGTTCCTTGAGTGGCCTCTCAGCATAGCATCTCAATGGAAAAGTCCGTGGACAGGACAAGGTCCAGCTGCCGGTCAGCTCAGACACACAATCTCCGTCCCGCTGTCACTCAGGAGCGAGGGGGCGGGCCCTTTCGAACTGTCCAATCAGAGTCGGCTCTGGGGCAGGTGGGTGGGGCGACGCTCCGCAACCACTCCCCACTGCTGGCTGTCTCCACAGTCCTTCCGATGGCGGGTCGCCTGCCCGTAAAGGCCTCACGCTGCTCTGCCGCCGACTCTGTCGCGCTGTGACCTGTGTCGAATCGTAGGAAGGACGCGGGGGACCCAGGAGACTTAGCGATGGTGAGAGTTTGGGCCGGGAGTCCAGAGACGGGAGGAGAGGCTGGATTTATATGCTCTTACAATATCAGGCAGGGGAAACGTTCCCCAGTGAGACATAATGTTTATCTCATAACATAATCTGTAACACAATCAAGCAAAAAGGATGCAATCATTTCACGTAAAGCCCATTAAATATACCAATTTTCTTACAAAGTTTTGTCTTAATTTGGTCAAGCTCTAATCATAACTTCCATTGAGCGCCCATTAACAAGTCTTGGTCTTATAATACTGTGTAGGGGAAGCGTTCCCAGCTAGACATAACATCCATAGCTCAAACATTTTAATCTTTATAATCTTATCCATCTTAGCAGCCTAACTGTTGCCCCAAATGATTGTTGGTCAGATTTCTCATTATGATTTCTGCCTTCTGGCTTTTTCATAGGTTCATAATTGAAAACATTTCAATTTTGCAATATGCAACCTAGAGGACTGCCACTGGGAACCGAATCTGAGTTTCCCGTTACGGCACCGTCCACACACACACACACACACACACACACCCCGACACAGACACTCGAATCAAAACAAATGGGGCCAAAGAGTTCCTCTGTGAATGAAAAATCCCTAGTCCTTTCAACAACCCCCCCCCAAACAAACTCCGGTAAGCTAGAACAAAACCCCTGAAACAGAGGCAAACAAATGAAAGGAAACATAAGATTTCAATCAGTTAACGAGGAAACTCAACAAAAGACATGCATTCGAAACCCAAACAAATGGAGCCCGGAGGGCTGCCACGTACCCATTATTTCCGGCCGCTCCTGTTGGAAAAGGTTAGACAAAAACAAAAACTGCCCGCTACTTACCAAAGACATCTTCCCAAGTCCCAAGTCGAGTTTCTTCCACCACCAAAAGCAAAAGCGCCCTGGGCCAACGACGCGTGGTTGGCAGCCAGTCGCTGGGTGCTGTCCCCGAGACAAGCGGCTCCGGCAGCTGCAGGAGAGGCTCTCGGCCAGAGGTGTCCACTTGGACTGGATCCCGTCTGGGTCACCATATCCAATCTGAAGTGAGTTTGCTCACCCGTCACAGCAAGCCAATCTCTGACACCGGGTGTAGTGAAGAAAGTAGGAATTTTATTGCAAAGCGCTAAGCAAGGAGAACGGGCAGTAATCTCGAACTCCCCGAAAATCTACAAGCAAGGGTTTTTATTTTGGGGTAGGGGAGGGGAAGCATGTGGCCTTGGGGGCTGAAGCATATGCAAATAAAACCTGTGAACAGCAAAATGGGTGATGGGGCTTTGGGTTTAGTTTGTTGTTCTTTTTCTAGTTCCCTTGTTAACTCGATATTTTTCTTTTTTAATATAGGTATTTATTGCTACAAAATTTCCCTCTAATGACACCTTATGCTCCATGCAAGTGTCTCTGTATTTTTCTTGCCTGTTGTCTTTGGGCATCCCTAGAAACTCAATCTTAGGTTGTCTGTGTCTTGCAATTCTCTGTTTTAACCCACTGTTTTTATACTGGGGCACTATTGATATGTGGGAAGGTATTAGAGTGGGAAAAATGTTCTATGCTATGACTAAACCTGTAAAGTTTTGATGGGAAAGAGTCCCTGGACTATGAAATACAACACCATCTTAGCATTTATTCCTCCCCTGTTGTCAGAGAGAAATCCTGAAGGGTCTGGGAGCTGTCTGACTGCTCTTTCCCCAATCAGATAAGCTTTTGCCAAATTAGTTTTCTCTGAGGGATGGCCTAAGTTACAGAGCACAGAATGTTTTGTGTGTGTATCAAAACGTTTTCCCACCATTTCCTGCATGAAGCACAAGATAATTTCTTCCAGTTTTTACAAAGAGAACTTCCTTGGGCTCCTGGTAGAAAAACACATACATTTTGGGGATTCCCTAAGACTGAACTCTCTAAAGCTTTTGACTCTCAAGCTAGTCCAGTCTGTGTCTCCAGCAAATTCAAGAATAGTTTATGTGTTCCTAGAGGTTGTTGCCTCCAATTGTTTCTCCCCCAGGTGAGCACTAATTCTCTGTATTTGCTGGTCTTTCATTTGGAGCGCATTGGTTTGCCATGTTATCTCAAATCTCTCTTGGATCTAAGAAGAGGTGTTGCTTTTCAGGTGGTTAAGTTTTTTTGTTGTGAAGATGAGATGATCACTCAGAGCTCGCATATTGGAACAGAAACCATCATTCACTTCTGTTGCTGTATTTTCCCTTGTGAGACTATTCCATTTTTACTTGTTAATTCTACTGTGAGAGCCACGTGGGTGGCTTCAAAGTTTTTCTTTTGTGACTAATGCATCTAAAAACATTATCATCCTGGAATCTCTGTATTTGGATTTCTTGTCCTGATCTTATAAAAATTCCCTAAACTGAATACCTGTCTGTCACCCAAAAGACACTTTCCACTGGTTACCTTCTGTTTTATCATTGCCCTTTTGGGGGCAATTAACACCTTACCTAAAATGGGGTTGGATGCCAAGACTATGTGACCACATGCATCAAGTGAATAGAAATATGTTTACTACCCACAGGTACTTTCTGAGGAGAGTAGGGTCAGGGTAAGTGGGTTGGGGTGGCTTGTGCAAGGGAGAACGGCTTCAACCTTTAAGGTGCAAAGGGTTGCACCTTAAGGCGAAAACCTGCAGGTTTTCAGGATTTGACCCTCCTACCTGTTGGCATAAAAACAAAGGGGCATGTGTCAGCCTTCCTGACCTATTTACCCATTGTGGGCCAGACAGGGTGAGCAGGTATCCAAGGTGATGAAGACGCAAATATTAAAAACGAGGTCAGTGTCTTTATTAAAGTTCACTCCCGAAGGTTATTGACTGCATGATGACACATCTCATTAAACGAATTTTAATTTGAATGTTAATTGAAAAGCCATGTGAAAAGCACAAAAAAATTATAATTAGGATCACAAAACCTCAAAAAATATTAGAATCCAATTATCATAGCGTATTGGAGAGGTGCAGGAAAGTGTGTCAGTATGGTTCCAGAACTCTGTTCAAATTTCTAGTAATGTTATTGTTATTTTAATTTGTTGTGTCATTTCTTGTGTTCTTGGTGGCACCTTGCCAGTGTAGCCTACCTACATGTAGAAAGCAGCCCTTTTAGGGGAACAGAACTCTGCCTGGCTGCTTAATAAATAGTCCAAACCCAAGTACTCACCAGCTACCATGGCTGTCGGGGAGTTTTCCTTCATGGAAAACATCTCCAACATTAGCTGTCTGCTACAGGTATTTTGAGTGTTTTGGACATTTCTTGATGGGCATTAATGATGTGTTTGTTGAATGACATCCTGTGTGCCCAGGTCAGGACCAGTGACACCCATGACAATGAGCATGTGAGTGCCAAGTGTAGGAGAACAGCACATTTGTGTTGAATGGACTGAGGGGATTTTAAAGGAAGCTGCCCAGAATGAAATATGGACATGCAGGGCACACAGACTACAGGTGGTGTTAGAAGGAAGATCCGGGGGCCGGCCCGGCCCCGTGGCTTAGCGGTTAAGTGCGTGCGCTCCGATGCAGGCGGCCCGGGTTCGGATCCCAGGCACGCACAGACGCACTGCTTCTCCGGCCATGCTGAGGCCGTGTCCCACATACAGCAACTAGAAGAATGTGCAACTATGACATACAACTATCTACTGGGGCTTTGGGGGAAAAATAAATAAATAAAATTTAAAAAAATAATAAAAAAAAAAAAAAAAGAAGGAAGATCCGGGAGTGGGATATAGGAGTGGTAGGCAGGGTGCACGATTACAATAAACTGAAGACGTGTAGGAGTGACCGTCTGAAAGCCTCTACTTATAAGGTGCCAGTCAGCCTGATGATCAGAAGCAAAATAACAAGCCCCGAAGACTGGGGATTGAATGTAACTCAAACAGCGGAACGTCTATTTAGAAGAACACAAGGTTTGTGTAAGTAAGCCATTAGGCCATCCTAAGACGGTTGCAGCCTGGGTCATAAGAGGGGTATAAGATCTATTGAATACCTTTTTCACAACTCCAATGTTTTATATTTTGAGACATTAGTTGATAATATCAATAATTTCTAGAGTGTCTTGGTGAGTCCTTGATCCTGGCTTCAGGAGGATCATGTATGATAGGGTGAGTAATTTGTCTGTCAAAGGTTCTACCATGGTCTGAGCACAGCAAGTAGCCCAGCAGAGGGGTGAGGAGACCTACAAAGTCTATCTGCCATCAGCTGTAGGGACCCCTTCCTCCACCTGGACTTAATGTGCATGGATTATATTACCTGTGACACGTTTTTTTCACATCAGGTGCATTGGTCAGTCACTAAGTTATCCATGGTAGAGGAGGGAAGTCCCTGGAATTTTGCCCAGTCCTTTAAGTTAGAGGCCTCTTAATGGTTTCACATCACAGGGGCACGTGGGCCGAGATTAATGCCATCAGGTCTCAGGTGTCAGTATATGTCTCAGAAATTCAAGTGAACTTATTGCCCTGAGGAATGAATTGATCCTCTGCACACTGAGGTTTAATATGTGCAGAGTAAGTGGCAACTTTGATTTGTATTTGGGTATTGTGAGGCAGGATATCCCAGAGTTCTTTTTTTGTGTGTGTGTGAGGAAGATCAGCCCTGTGCTAACATCTGCCAATCCTCTTTTTTTTTTTTTTGCTGAGGAAGACTGGCCCTGGGCTAACATCCGTGCCCATCTTCCTCCACTTTATATGGGACGCTGCCACAGCATGGCTTGCCAAGCGGTGCATCGGTGCGCGCCCGGGATCCAAACCGGTGAACCCCGGGCTGCCGTAGTGGAGCGCACACTTAACCGCTTGCCCCACCAGGCCGGCCCCCCAGAGTTCTTTATGCCAAAGGGGGCGAACTTGGATAAGGAGTTGTTGCTATTGGTGGATGAGACAGCTAGATCATTGGCAATGGGCAAAGGATCTGTAAAAGTGTGCAGATGAGTTTGATCCTTGGCCAGGGAATTCTCTATTGCTAGCACGATTATCTGGAGTTTGACTAATCAATCTGATCCAATCTGTGCTCAGGGAAGGCCTGTTTGATCCAGGGAAAGGACACAGCAACTCTGCAGTGGACCCCATCAGGTGTGGTGGTGCACACTGTTCATAAAGTCTATGAACTCCCTGGTCATTCATGTGCCCCCAAGTCACTGCCAAAGCGGCCAAAGTGCCTAAAAAGGAGGTGACCTCCTCCAGAATGTATTACATCAATGAGAGCAGAGGGGAACACACTTCCTCCTGTAGGTGTGATATGCCAGAAGCGCCATGTTTGGCTCCATCCTGTAAGTACCCATATGTCTTCAATCAGGAGACCTCTGGTTAGCAAGCCTGAGGGGCCCTGCACTCATGACCCAGGACAAAAGAGGAAGCTGGCTGTGGAGGATCGACTCAGGCCCTGGGAGGGCCTCCATTTACATAAAGACTCTGTCGGTTGCCATCAGTGGCTTCTCCAATTGCGTGCAGCACTGGATGAGAATAGTTTTGGTACAAGAATGCCTTGGGCAATTTATGTCCACTGTGAGAAGTTTAGAGACTCATGTGTGCGTAACGGGCGGCTGCTAACATCTCTACAGTAAATGAACGTGGGGAGACGCTAATGCAGTGACTGTTATCTTGACCAATTGTAGAGCCATTTGCTTCTCCATTCAAAGTCAGTCACTTTTAAGTGTTGTGTGAATAAGCAAGCAAGCAGATGTGATAAGTATGGGACAGCTGGGACAGCTGCGGCTGACAGAATGTGCCCACAACACATTCTGTCCCCCTCTCAGCTCACAGCCCCCTTGAGTTGCCTCAGGGAAATCTTCCAGAGGGGGACATGTGTGGATTTCTAAAGATGTCTCCAAGTAAGCAGGCACAGAGTAGGCTTGAGTTGGGAAATGAAGAGCTGGAAATGGTCTGTGGGTAACAATGGAAAGAAGTGATGCTGCTGCACATGGATGAGGCTGTCCCCAGACAGACCCCACTTAGGAGACACCTTTTTGTTTCAGAACCACAGAATTTCTACAGATCCGTCCACAGAACCACTCAGATTCTGGAAGGCCTCTCACTTCACTCCTAGTTATGAGTATGAGACGAGGGCAGGGGCAACGCTAGGGGGTGTTTTCTCAATTAAGACAGGGTTGCAAGAAAGCCCTGTTGAGGACTGAATTCTTTTCAATACTTCAATTCTCCCTGAGAAGAATCCCACGGTGCTAGAAAAAGTGTTGAATGCATAAAAATCAAGGTTCAGGAGGCTTTAACATTTTCCTAACATATGAAAGTGATTCTCTTTTTCATTTTCTATTAGTTATATAAATATATAATATTTTAGGTATAGTTGAATTTTCACAAATGTATACTAATACTGCCATCAAAAGATGGAAAACATGCCATCACCGAAAAGAACCCTCTATGGTGCCCATTTGAACAACATCCCTCAAACACCTATGTTAACACTAAAAAAATTGGAAAAGATTAATAATTTATTTTGGTCTTTATTAAACCTCTAAACTGTTACTGCTGTTTCCCACTCTTCCACAGCATGTGCTGAATGTCTAATCATATGCAAATGAAACCTGTGAACAGCTAAATGGGTGATGGGGCTTTGCGGATAATTGAAACTGAAGACTTCCAGTCACTCCTGGGATAAAAAAGATGGTGAAAATTTGCCATTTCTACTCTTATACACAATTAGGATATTACTCAAAATGATACCCTCTCTGTGCAGCTCACCTCAGTTATTTCTTGGATGATTGCATCTAAACATCCATTGCTCTTTCTTGATGTTTCTACTGGGAGATCACAGTGGACTCACATAGATATCACTACTCATAGACCACACTCATCATGAGCTAGAACAGTGCAGATGAGTGGAACTGTTTCTCTACATGGGAGGAACTCCATTTAATGGGGTATATGTTGCACACTCAACAGCAGCAAAATGAAAATGCCAAAGATTATAACACTTTAAATAGTTAAAGGCAAAATAAAAATCCTTTCAAATGACGTTAAACACAAAAAGACACCACAGATATCTGTGGCTTAAATCAATAGGAAGTCTCCAGTCCCAGAAAATAATGACATCCTCACCTGCTGAGGCTCCTACTCTCATGGAAAAGATATACACACACCTCAGTCTCCCTATTAGCTTAATGTTGTTACCAGATACATACCCTGGTTCTCTACCCACCACACAAGACGGGCCAAATAAAACTGGAACGCCAGGCTTATGGCGAGGAAAGAGTTTTTATTTCAGGTGACATCAGCCAGGAGACAAGAGCTCCCCAGTTTGCCCCGTCTCCCTGAAAGATGGGACGCAAGGGGCTTTAAAGGTTGTGAGGACTGTGGCTGCTGGTAGGGAGGGGGAGCCTGTGGCCTTTCTGGTCAGCGCTTTCCCGCCAGCCTGCATTTGGCCTCATGAGGCTGCTGGCAAGGAGGAGGATGGCGAGATAAGGGAATCACAGGTGGGTCTCCTTCAACTGTCTCCGTCTCCGTGGTGGCTGGTGGATTCTGGTGCCAGGAAGCCAAGGAGTTGAGGTCTGAGAAGCTTTTAGCTTCTTGATGTCAGTTTCCCTGTAACAAACCTCAAGAACTGGTAATTAGCCACAACTTCAGTGTGAGCCCAGCTTGAGGCCACCTGGGCTTTTAACAATTGGTAACTTCACAAGGTAACTGCCTTGTGAAGTTCAAGGACACAAAGATATACAAAACCAATATTTAACCTAGAGAAACAGGGAGAGAGGATGAGTGCTTTTGGTTTTGGTTTTAACCCCATATATGCTGGCTTTAATGTAGGGGAACAAACATCAGGGCCACTATCAATGCTATTTTTTCCTTTCCTTCAAAGCCCTTATTTTCACCTTATAAGACAAAGCTTTACGATTTGTTAATCATCTCTTTTCCTACAAACATATAAGCACTAGGATGGCAACAACTTGTTTGTTTCATGCTGCTATATCCAAATCCTACATGTCTTATTTATGCTCAGTTGGGTACATTGCCTCTAAAGTGCATGGCATGTGAGGGATGTCGAAACATTAGCATCAAGAGCACAGTCTCTGAGAAAGAAAGGCTTGATTGGCATAGTGGTCCTGTCTCTCTCCCTTGCTAGGTTTGTACTGTCTCACAATTTACCTAAACTCAAAGGCCTCAGGTGAGTCATAGGAGATATTAATAATATTAGGATATATTAATAATATGTAGTAAACTAAGAACTGAATTTATATATTTTAACAGAGGTACTTTATGCTAAACGGTGTCTAATACACTGTAGGAAATACATCAGTGTTTTGATACTAAGTAGGAAAGACAAAAGCTGTCCCAGAGGACCAGGAGCTGCCTGCTGTCACTGGAAGGACAAGTCTCATCCTGAAGAGAAAAATGTTACACAGTCCCGTCATCAAAGTACACAGTCACCAAGACAAAACTAAGGGTATTTTGTAACCATACCAGTAAAAGTGGTAAAAGAAAAAATTCTAAACCATAAAAATGACTAATATTCCCTTCTTCTTACTAACATGACTGACTGGAACTTCTTACAAATTAACTTCAGCTCCACTACATTGATATGGCCTTCTAGAAAACAATGATTAGGTTTACCAAAGATAAAATGTTTACCAAAGATAGAATTAAGTTTACTTCCTCACAGCATTCAATACAGAAAATGACTTGCTTCCTTGAATAGCAATCAAATCATCTAACACCTGCCAAAATCTTGTAGGAAGTCCTTCTGAGCACCCTGTCACTGTCACACCTCACAGTCCCTTATGGTCTGTGGTCATTCTTACTAGAATTCATTACACCCCTTTGTTTGACTACAGGTGCAATCCTGCAGGTCACTGGCAAGTGGGCACTGAAAAAACCATGAGTTTTAAGTTTTGGGTGAAGAATGAATGAGAAATTAGTTTCATGATAAAAATTCTAACTATAAAAGTCTAAAAAATACAGTTTGCCTGAGGAAAAACTACCTGAATTTGCATGCACATGATAAAACTGACTCATAATGGATAATGATTAAATGAAGAAAATCGAAAACTATATCTGAAAATCCATAATTCAAACGGTTTTTAATATATTCTCTGAGGAAATGAAAACCACAATATTTATTAGCACACAATGGATTGGAACGGTTGATAAAATATATCAATGAAACTACAGAAGTGTTCATTTCACAAGAAAATGCACATAGTTTAATTACATACAATCAAACATTACTGAAAACATCTTGAAGGAATACATTCAGCTACAAGTAACAGGAAACACACAGTCTTCCTGACATGAGAAAGGTGATTGTTCTCACGTGGAAGACCTGGGTCAAGGCAGCCACTGCACAATGCAGCAGAGAAACAAACTCCCAGGTCCTTCTTTTTGTGCCCCATTGTAGATGTCATGGTGAATCAGGAAAACATGCTCACTAGCACTATTAACAGCATAAGGTGTTTCCTCTGCAAATTAGACCTTCTATAGATATCATCTAGAGAAGAGGGGAATCAGAGAATACTCCCAACCACAAAAGTCTGAATTAGGTTCCTGGTGGACACAAGAGGCCTTACAGAAAAATCCTAACTCTAATGGATCTTTGATGTGAAACTTGTGAAAACATCAGTGGGAAATACACCTGTAAGAAAATGGAAATCAAACAGTTGGTGGTGGTTTTCAAGATACTCTTGACTAGAAGGGAAAGAATCCAGAAAATGGGATGGAAGATGGTTTCCTTGATGCTCCTATGTAATTGTCTCTTCTTGTATGGTGGCTCCAAGATCTGCCTAATGCCTCCTTTGCTTCTGTCTTCCAAATCTCATGCAAGTGAGGCTACTGGTGAATTCCAACACGGAACCATAAAGGGGGTGAATTCTTAAAGATCTAGTTCTTATATTACCCTCATTGACATAACACAATACAGGCGTGACATGCCCAGCTCTAGATTTTGTTGCCCTATCACAGGCCTCTACTTAATTCAAAGTCTATTCACCAAATACCAGTCAGAAGGAAGAACAAAGAGCAAAGGCCCAAATATGAAAATAAGAATTCACAGGAAAGTATACTCTTGATAAACCTGCCACACATAAAAATTAATTCCAACTGTTTAATAGTATGGAAAATAAAAACAGGCTCCAATACCCACCAACCCAAAAAAAGGAGATTTCTCTAGGAAAGGTACAATATATACAGTGGATTAGGCATATCCAGGATCTGCAATACAAGGCCAGTAAGAAAATCCCAACAAATACAAACTGTCATTTTTCAATGGCCCCTTAACACAGAACAATTAGAACATTATAAAAAGAATTAAAGAGAAAATATTATTAACTGATTTAAGGAAAAAGCACTACCTCGTTATCTTATGTACAATTGATGAAGGATGACTTGCAGGATTATCTCACTTCAGTATTTCTTTCAGAAAGTAATTAATAGAAATCCACAAGCCAATGTTGCACTTTAAGGAAAAGGCTTGGTAAACACAATATATTTACAACTTTTATTAACAACTCTTTCATGTTGAATGTTTTCTAGAACATTACATACAAATTAATTTGCATCAAGCTTTCTCATATGACATTTATATTTCTTTTTGGTGGGAGTTTCACCTAGAAGGATGTGGGCCAATTGAAGTCTTTCCCATACTCTTTACATTCAAGAGGTTTTTATCAAGCAAGTCCTTTCATGCCTTCAGAAAGAACTGGAATGACAACAGGCTTTCCCACATTCTTTCCTTTACATGGTTTTTCCTCTGGTATGCATTCTCGCATATCCTCCAAAGTTTTCATGAGAAATAAAAGCTTTCCCACTTTCCTATCATTCATAGGGTTTCTCTCCACTGTGACTTCTTTCATGTCTTCGAAGATATCTGAGAGAAATGAATGCTTTCTCACATTCCTTACATTCATAGGGTTTCTCTCCAGTATGAATTCTTTCATGATCTCGAAGAGAACTGGAAGAAGTGAATGCTTTACTGCATTTTTTACATTCAAAGGGTTTTTCCCCAGTATGAGTTCTTTCATGTTTTCGAAGAGAACTGGTATAACTGAAGGCTTCCCCACATTCCTTACATTCATAGGGTTTTTCTCCGGTGTGATTTCTTTCATGTATTTGGAAACCCCGAAGAGAAATAAAGGCCTTACCACATTCTTTACATACGTAGGGTGTCTCTCCTGTGTGAGTTCTTTTGTGCATTTTTAAGGAACTGTAATCACTGAAGGCTTTCCCACATTCTTCACATTTATACGGTTTCTCTCCAGTGTGCACTCTCAGGTGTCTTTGAAAGTCTGTGTGACAAATGAAGGCTTTCCCACATTCCCGACATTCATAGGGTTTCTCTCCAGTATGACTTCGTTCATGTCGTTGAACAGAACTAGAACAACTGAAGGCTTTACCACATATTTTACATTCATATGGTTTCTCTCCAGTGTGAGTTCTTTCATGTCGTTGAACAGAACTGGAACGATTGAAGGTTTTACCACATATTTTACATTCATACTGTTTCTCTCCAGCGTGACTCCTTCCATGTATTTGAAATGCACTAGGAGAAGAGAATGCTTTCTCACATTCTTTACACTTATAAGGTCCATCTCCACTGTGAGTGATCATGTGTGCTTGAAGCTTTGTGCGAGTTATACAGTCTTTGCCACATTCCTTACATTCATAGGATTTCCCTCTAGTATGAATTCTTTCATGTCTTCGAAGAGAACCGGAACAAGTGAATGCTCTACTGCATTTTTTACATTCATACGGTTTCTCTCCAGTGTGAGTTCTTTCATGTCTTTGAAGAGAACTGGGACAACTGAATGCTTTACTGCATTTTTTACATTCATAGGGTTTCTCTCCAGTGTGAGTTCTTTCATGGACTTGAACATTACTGGAAAACTTGAAGGCTTTACCACATATTTTACATTCATACGGTTTTTCTCCAGTGTGACTCCTTTCATGTATTCGAAATGAACTGGGATAAATGAATACTTTCCCACATTCCTTACACTTATAGGGTTTCTCTCCAGTGTAACTTCTATCATGTATTTGAAGTGAACGGGAACAACTGAGGGCTTTCCCACATTCGTTACGTTTATAGGTTTTCATTCCATTGTGAGTTCTTTCATGTTTTTCAAAAAATTGGAGATAATGGAAGGCTTTCCCACAGTCCTTACTTTTACATGGCTTCTCTCCATATTTTTGATACTCATATGGTTTGTGTCCAGTGTGAAGTCTGACGTGCCTACAAAGGGATGAATGATGCATGAAGACTCTTCCACGTGCACTGCACTCATGTGGTTTCACTCCAGGAGTTTTCTTGTTCAGACTGAGATTTGGAACAAGGCTAAAGTTTTCTCCACGTTGACTACCCTCTTCACTTTCACAGAGTCTCTCCATCATACGACTTCTGTAAAAAATGAGAAGCACATGTTTGATGTGCTTTATTAATAATTTTATTATTTTTATTATGATTTATAGGAAAACTGTAGGTTTTCTGCCTTGTCTGAATTCTCTGAAATTGAATATGCTGAATGCTGTGCAAGAGGACTTCACCCTTGCTAGTATCCAAACAGCGATATTCCTATATAGGGCTTATTAATACTGTTTCCAAGTGAACTATTTTGCAAACCTTGAACAACTATGTCACATGTAAGAAAGTATATTTGCTGAAAATTTTCTAAGAATAACTAAACTTGAAGCAAGGGTTATTTGTTTTGTTTGCTTCTTTTTAAAATTTCATAACATACCAGGATTCTCAAGTGAGACACTGCTTTCTATTGTGACTGTGACTCACCTTAGTTTTCTCTCCTGGTTTTTGTACTGATCTTCAATGTCATGATCTTCCCATTGTTTTCCTAAAATGCAAACCCAGAAAAAAGAATTCCAAAGTATTAGAAACTATAGAAAGCTTTTTAGATTCTAGGTCCATGATGAGCTGTGACCATGCCTAGTTTATATATCAACATCCTCCCTTTCCACAGTCCACATTTGGGACAACACTGATGGGCAGGAAAGACTTGTTCTGTAATTGACTGAAGGAATGTCCTCATTCTTACCTATAGAGGCCAGGTTCCTGAAGGTTTCTCGCATCACATCTCTGTAGAGCTTCTTCTGTGAAGGATCCAGTAAAGCCCACTCCTCTGGGGTGAAGTTCACAGCCACATCCTCAATGACCACTGAGTCCTGAAACATCACAAATATGTGTAGAGTAAGAAGCATGATACTGATAGCATCGGGGATCTATACTCAATTTATAGGAAGTTTATGTATGATTATGTCATCTCCAAACATTTATTCTTCAACTTGATCATCAGAAACTTACTCTCTGTCCATGCATCCTCATAAACTTAACAGCATCATGAACACATGGAAATTGTTGACACATTTTTGCTGTGATCACATTACATCTTATTGCTCTCTAGTGGCAGGGTCCAGAGCAAATTGGGAAATGACAGAAATGCTATACACATGAACCAAATATTATCATTTTAAGACTGATTCCTTGTGAGATAAATTCTTTCATCATCTTCCTTCTTACCCAGGAGTTACAGCACTCCATAAGGCAGACAGTCAAATCTGCATGAGGTTTCAATGGATAAAAACACAGTGAAGAACTGCAAGCCTATTCTTCTATTCCCATCACCAAACATGAGAGGCCCAATGGCCTGTAAAAATTAAACTTTAATCAAAGCCCAACTGGTTATATTGTCCAAAAGGCCAAAAGGAAATCATAAGTAATGAGCTGCCGCTGGCTGAATGTAAATATTCTTGTGGGGAAGCACTACTTTTAACTTGTGTAATATTCATCACAGACTCTGCTCTTCCTTTCTCTCTGTATGACTGGATGGAGCCAGAAAGTTATTTGGAACTTAGAGCTCAGACACAAGGAAGAAGGTATGACAACTTAGACCATAAAATCCCTATACTTGTGCCTTTGGGCTCCAGCCAATTTTTAGAACACAGAGTGAGATAATAATGTGCCAGAAGAGCTCTTTCCAGGCCAGTCCTAACAGTGTACCCTGGGCCTTGCTGCCCTTGAGGAACAGGTGAAGAGCTGCAGATTGCAAGAGAGTTCACTGAAATTCCTAATGATTTCATGGTGAACAGTAAACGTCCAAAAATGGACACCCAATAATAGCATCTTCACACTAGACAAAAACCAAAGACAAAGAGAATTTACTGAAAGAAGCCAGAAGGGAAAACACACCTTAGGTACAGAGAAACAAAGATTGGCATTAAATTGGACTTCTTTTCAGAAACCATGCAAGCAAGAACAGAGTGGAGTGAAATATTTAATGTTTTGTAATTAAAAAACTACTCTCCTAGAATTCTTTGTCAAGCAAATTTATCCTTCAAAAATAAGGAAAAATAAAAACTTTCTGAGACAAAAATTGAGGAAATTTGTCATTAGTATTCCTACTTTGAATGAAATGTTCAAAAATTTACCAGAAAAAAATATAAATGGTAAAGGTGGAGATTTAGAAAAGGAATAAATAAAATTAAAATACTTTCATATTTCTTATTATAAAACAGTTTAAGACTAAAGGAAGCTGGCATACATATAAGAATTTCAGACAATGCAGATTTCAAACCAAAGAAAGCCCAGAGATAAAGAGGGCCATTGCATAATGATGAAGGGGTCCATTCCAAGAAGGCAAAGCAATCCTTAATGCTTTGTGTGTTGTGCATAACAACAGAGGAGCAAAATACATAAGACAAGAGCTGACAGAATGCAAGGAAAAATAGATAAATCCACTACTATAGCTGTAGACTTCAACACTCCTTTATCACAAACTATAAATTCCACAGCCGGCCCCGTGGCTTAGAAGTTAAGTGCGTGTGCTCCGCTGCTGGCGGCCCGGGTTCAGATCCCGGGCGTGCATCGACACACTGCTTCTCCGGCCATGCTGAGGCCGCGCCCCACATACAGCAACTAGAAGGATGTGCAGCTATGACATACAACTATCTACCGGGGGTTTGGGGGGAGAAAATAAATAAAATCTTAACAAAAAAAAACAACTATAAATTCCACCAGGCAGAAATGAGAGGACAGAGTTTAATTGAACAGCACTCTCCAACAACCGGATTTCATTGTAATCTATGGAAGACTTCATATAACAAAAACAGAGTACACATTCTTCTCAAGTTCACATCAAACATTCACCAAGACAGAACATATTCTGGGACATAAAACACATCTTAACATATTTGAAAGATTTGAAAGAAATCATATAAAATATGCTCTTAGACCACATAGGCACTAATCTAGAAGTCAATAACAGCAAGATAGTTGGAAAAGCCCCAAATACATGGAGATTCAACAACACAGTTATAAATAATACATGAGATCAAACAAGAAGTCTCAAGGGAAATAAAAAATTATCTTAAACTAAAGGAAATAAAAATGCAACATACCAGAGGTTTTTGGATGCAGCAAAAGCAGTGCCTAGAGGGAAATTTATGCCATCAAATGCATACATTGGAAAAACCAAAGATCTATAATCAACAATGTAAGGGGCCGGCGTCATGGCATGGCGGTTGGGTACGTGCGCTCTGCTGATGGTGGCCCGGGTTCGGATCCCCAGCGTGCATCAGTGCACTGCCTGTGGGGCCATGCTGTGGCGGCGTCCCATGTAAAGTGGAGGAAGATGGGCACAGATGTTAGCCCAGGGCCAGTCTTCCTCAGCAAAAAGAGGAGGATTGGCACAGACGTTAGCTCGGGGCTGATCTTCCTCACAAAAAAAAACAAAAAACAAAAACAATGTAAGCATCTACCTTAGGAAACAATAAAAAGAGCAAATTAAACCCAAAGTAAGCACAATAAAAGAAATAAAAATTAGGGAAAAAATTAACGTAATTGTGGGAAATCAATGGAGAAAAACTTTTTAAAAAGTCGATTTTTTGACAAAACCCATAAAATTGATAAACATCCAGTAAAGATAACTAAGAAAAGAGGGAAGCCAGAAATTACTAATATCAGAAAGGAAAGGAGGGGTAAATGAAAACAAAAAATATTTATGAAATCCAACATTCATTTATGATAACAAACTAGTAATAGAGGGAACTTCTGCTTCTTGAGAAAGAACATCTTCATGCATCCTGTAGCTAAATTCATAACATTTGTTCCATATGACATGATTGTTTCTGTGAAACATCTGAAAGAATCAACTCTTGGAATTAATAAGAGAGAATAGCAAGATTGAAGGATAATCAATTGCTTTCCTAGAGACCCACACAAATATAATCAACTGATCTTTGACAAAGGAGGAAAGGGAATTCTTTTTTTTTTTTTAATTTATTTATTTTTTTGTGAGGAAGATCAGCCCTGAGCTAACACCCATGCCAATCCTCCTCTTTTTGCTGAGGAAGACCGGCTCTGAGCTAACATCTATTGCCAATCCTCCTCCTTTTTTCTTTTCCTCCCAAAGCCCCAGTAGATAGTTGTATGTCATAGTTGCACATCCTTCTAGTTGCTGTATGTGGGACGTGGCCTCAGCATGGCCGGAGAAGCAGTGCGTCAGTGCACGCCCAGGATACCAACCCAGGCAGCCAATAGCAGAGGGTGCGCTAAGCCACAGGGCCAGCCCAGGAAAGGCAACTCAAATGAAAAAGTCTTTTAAACAAATAGTGTTGGAAATAATGGACAGCCACATGCAAACACACACACACACACACACACACACACACAACAAATGCAGCCTCGAGCTTTACACCTTTAATAAATTTTAACTGAAAACACATCATAGATCTAAATGTAAAATGCAAACGTAATAAACTCCTAGAAGACAAAATAGGAGAAAATCTAGGTTACCTTGGGTTTGGAGATGAATTTTTAGATACAACACCAAAAGCAAAGTCCACAAAAGAAAAAAAATGATAATTTCACTTCATTCAAATGAAAACCTGGGGCCGGCCCGTGGCACAGCGGTTAGGTGCACATGCTCCGCTGTGGCGGCCTGGGGTTGAGATCCCGGGCGCACACCAATGCACCGCTTGTCAAGCCATGCTGTGGCGGTGTCCCATATAAAGTAGAGGAAGATGGGCACGGATGTTAGCCCAGGGCCGGTCTTCCTCAGCAAAAAGAGGAGGATTGGCATCAGATGTTAGCTCTGGGCTGATCTTCTTCACAAAAAACAAAAACAAAAACAAAAACGAAAACCTGTTCTGAGAAAGACAGTGTTAAGAGAATGAAAAGACAAGTCACGGAGTAGGAGAAAATCTTTGCAAAACATGTATCTGATAAATGACTGGTATCCAAAATACCAAAAGAACTCTTAAGACTCAATAGTAAGAAGAAAAACAATGCAATTAAAAATGGGCAAAAGATCTGAACAGACAGCTCACCAAAGAAGATATACAGACGAGAATTACGCAAAATGAAAACATGCTCCACACCAAATGTCATTGGCAAGTTGCAAGTAAAACAACAATGAGGTATCCCTACTTATTAAATGGTTAAAATTCAAAACACTCAGAACATCAAATATTGGTGAAGATGTGAAACTACAGGTAATCCTCATTCATCGCTGGTGGAAATGGAATGTGGTGACCCACAGTGGAAGACAGGAACTAACTTTCAAAACAAAATATACTCTTACTATGTACAGTAAGATCCAGCAATCACACTCCTTGGTATTTTTCCAAATGAGTTGAAACCTCTTATGTTCACACAAAAACTTGTACATGCTTATTTGTAGGTGCTTTATTCATCATTATCAGGAGTTAGAGTTAAGATATCTTAACAGTTGAATAGACAAGCAATCAGTGGCACATATATACAATGAAATACTGTTCACTGATAAAAAGAAATGAGGAATCAAGCCATGAAAATACATGGAGGAACCTTAAAATTATATTGCTAAGGGAAAGAAGCCAATGTGACAAGGCTATGTAGTGTATGATCCCAAGAATATGATGTTCTGGAAAAAACAAAAGCATGAGCCAGTAAAAAGATCTCTAGGTGTGAAGGATTTAGGGGTTGGAGGGAGGGATGAGTCAACAGGCGAGCAAAGAGGGTTTTCAGGGGAGCAAAAACTACACTATATGATACAGAAATAATAAATACATGTCATTATACATTTGCCAAAACCCACAGATCGTATAACACAGACCTATACAAGTGTACCATTTTTTATCTTTTATACAGTATTTTTACCATAACTTTTCTATGTTTAGAAGCACAAATACTTAGCATTGTGTTACAACTGCCCACAGTATTCAGTGCAGTAACACGCCGCACAGGTTTGTAGCCTGGAAGCAACAGGCTATACCATATGGTCTAGGTGTGCATTAGGCTATATCATTCGGTTTCCGTAAGTACACTCTATGATGTTCACACAACGAGGATATAGCCTAAAGACACATTTCTCAGAACATATCCTCATGGTTAAGTGATGCATGACTGTATCTGCTCTAGCTAGATCTATTCAAGAATGTACTGGAGATTTTAGCCAAAACCATTGTACAAAAAAAGAAATTAAAATGCATTAAGATTGGTTAGGAAGGGGCCGGCGCGGTGGCACAAGCAGTTAAGTGCGCGCGCGCTCCGCTGTGGCAGCCCGGGGTTCGCCGGTTCTGATCCCCGGCGCGCACCGATGCACTGCTTGGCAAGCCATGCTGTGGCGGCGTCCCATATAAAGTGAGGAAGATGGGCATGGATGTTAGCCCAAGGCCAGTCTTCCTCAGCAAAAAAAGAGGAGGATTGGCAGATGTTAGCTCAGGGCCGGCCTTCCTCACAAAAAAAAAAAAAAAAAAGATTGGTTAGGAAAATGTAAAAGTATCTCTACTTCTAGATAAGATATCTTCTTTTTAGAAAACGCTAAGGAATCCACTAAAAAAACTATTAGAACTGAAAATTGAGTTGGAAAAGTGGTAGGATACAGGTCAAAATACAAATCTTGCCATTTTTGCTTTTATTCTATTGATATCCTTTATTACATAACTAGATTTTGAGATGTTAACCCAACCTTTCCTCCCTGGAATAAATCCCACTTGGTCATGGTGTATAATTCTCTTATATACTGCTGGATCTGCTTCGCTGGTATTTGTTATACTGGCCTCACAAAATGAATGTGAAATGTTCTCTCCATTTTAATTTCTTAAAGAGTGTGTGAAGAATCAGTATTAAAGCATCTTTGAATGTTTCAGAGAATTCTGAGTTGAAGCCATCTGGGCCTAGTCTTAGTTTGTGGGTAGTTGTTTGTTTACTAATTCAGTCCCTTCACTTGTTATAGTTCTATTCAGATTTTCCATTTATTCTTTTTTTTTTTTTTTTTTTTGTGAGGGAGATCAGCCCTGAGCTAACATCTGTGCTAATTCTCCTCTTTTTGCTGAGGAAGACCGGCTCTGAGCTAACATCTATTGCCAATCCTCCTCCTTTTTTTTTTCTTCCCCAAAGCCCCAGTAGATAGTTGTATGTCATAGTTGCACATCCTTCTAGGTGCTGTATGTGGGACGCGGCCTCAGGATGGCCAGAGAAGCGGTGCGTCGGTGCGCGCCCGGGATCCGAACCCGGGCTGCCAGCAGCGGAGCGCGAGCACTTAACCGCTAAGCCACCGGGCCGGCCCCATTTATTCTTGATTTAGGTTCAGTAGTTTGTGTCTTTCAAGGAATTTGTCCATTTTAGCTGTTATCTAATTTATTGCCATACAACTGTTCATTGAAATCTTTTTTTTTTTTTAATAATTTTATTTATTTATTTTTCCCCCAAAGCCCCAGTAGATAGTTGTATGTCACAGCTGCACATCCTTCTAGTTGCTGTATGTGGGACGCGGCCTCAGCATGGCCGGAGAAGCGGTGCGTCGGTGCACACCCGGGATCCGAACCCGGGTCGCCAGCAGCGGAGCACGTGCACTTAACCGCTAAGCCACGGGGCCGGCCCTGAAATCTTCTATAATCCTTTTTATCTCTGTAACGTCAGTAGTAATATCCTTCTTTCTTTCTAATTGTATGAATTTGAATCTTCTCCCTTTTTCTCTAAATCAGTCTAGCTAAAGAATTGTCATATTTGTCTTTCCATTAAACCTACTTTTGGTTTTATTGATTTTCTCTGTGGTTTTTCTCCTCCTCATTCATTAATCTCTGCTCTAATTTTTATCTCCTTTTCTCTTTGCATTGGGTATGGCACCTCATCTTTTAGGTTATTGATTTGAGATCACTATTCTTTGTTAGTACAGGCGTTAATGCTTATAAATTTATTCTCTGTACTGTTTTAGATGCAGGACATAAACTTTGACCCTTTAGGTATGATATAATGTTCCTCATTATCTCTAGTGATATTTTTTGTCTTAAAGTCTATTTTGCTAGATATTTGATCATCTCTCCAGCTTTGTTGTGGGTGCTATTTCCAGATGTATATTTTCCCATGCTTTTACTTTCAATCTGTATCTTTGAATCTAAAGTGTGTTTCCTGTACATAGCATATATTTAGATGATGGTTTTATTTACTTTTTTAATCTGAGGTGACAATCTCTTCCTCTTGTTTGGATTATGTAATCCATGCAGATTTAGTATTACTGACATAGTTGCAATTACACCTGCCATTTTACCTTTTGTTTTCTACAATTCTCATGTTCTTTTTGGTTTCTTCTCTCCTCCTTTATGGCTTTCTATTGCATTAAGTGAATGCATTTAGCATTTTAATTTTTAAATGACTTCACTATACTTTTGGAGTTATTTTTTTAGGAGTTGCTCCACTATTTAGTATATATATCTTAATATGTAAGAATGAACTTCAGATTTATACTAGCTTAATTCCAGTGATATATGGAATCTTTAACCATATATAACTATCCCCTTTTGGCATTTTTGTGGCATCACTATTATGCAGATTTTATCTATTAATGACATAACTCAATAATATCTTGTTTCACTTATTTCTTTTCCATCTGTAGTCACTTCCTTAGCCCAACACAGTTTGCTCCAACCCATGACCTTTGTGCTTTTAATGAAACAAGTTACACATACATTACATTTCTATACTTAATAAGCACAACAGCACATTAAATACCTAGTATTTTATATCAGCTGAGAGAAGAAAGGAGAAAATAGGTATTTATTCTGTCTTTCATATTTACATAATTGCTTACATTAGTGGTTTTGCTTCTTTATGTTGATATCAATTACCATCCTGGGTCACTTGCTTTCAAACTGAAGAACTCCTTCAGTAATCTCATAAGGCAGTTGGCTATTAATATATTTTCTCAGTTTTTGATTATCTTGGAAAGACTATTTCATCTTTCTATTTCACAAGGTAGTTTCGGTGAATATAGGATTCTTGGTTGACAGGTTTTTTCCTTGTGCACTTGGAATATGTTATCCCTCTGCCTTCTAACCTTCCTTTCCCCTGCTGAGATGTCACCTGTTAATTTTACTGGGTTTTCCTGTAAGAGCTGGGTAATTTTTTCAATTGCTGTTTTTTCCCCAGTGTATGGTTCCTACATTCCTATATCTTTGCATATCTCATATTTTTGATGCAAACCAGACATTTTAGATAATATATTGTAGCAACTGTGAGTACTGGTCCCCTTCCTTCTGGGACTTTTTATTGTTATTAGCTTATATTTTTGTGCAGTGACTGGGTGGATTATTTTAGTTAAGTCTATGTCCTCCACACAGAGTGAAACCTCTGATATAGCTCCTAGAATTGGGATGGCTTTAGGTATGTCTGCCATCATGAGACAATGGTGTTGGTAGGG
The DNA here is from genome assembly GCF_057802395.1 of Ceratotherium simum simum. Lineage (NCBI taxonomy): Eukaryota > Metazoa > Chordata > Mammalia > Perissodactyla > Rhinocerotidae > Ceratotherium > Ceratotherium simum. The sequence goes on along the minus strand of NC_141938.1, from coordinate 2,692,431 downwards.
CTCTCTTCCTGTTTCACAGACACACTCAGTGGTTAAACTAGATTAATTGCTGGCTTTCGTCAATGTCCTGGGGGCATAACTTGCTCTACCAAATACTCCAGTGAAGTTCTGGCTCCTATAGAAGAAATACTTTCTGAAGTCACTGTTTGATATTTTTTCTGATCCTTGGAAGCATCCTCCCAGTCGTCTAATTCCCTGGTTCTTTCCAGAAAACTAGTCAGCCTACAGCCTAAGCTTCTTCATTAAATACACAAATCTACTCATTGCCTTTCTCTTCATTCTCTACTTTCTTGAGAGTGCCCTTTGACTTAACTTTGCATGATCTTTTGCTGGCAAAGTTAATTCCTTTGTGAAGGAATTAAGAGCTTTGTTTTATGGTTGGCTTATCCCCTGTCATTAGGTAAAATCTCTGTGCCAAAACTCTGGAGCTGGGGTGGGGACAGTAGGAAGCCTGTCTCTGGGAGACAATCCCAATTTTAGGGGCTGAGTGATCAGTGCAGTGGAGAGACAGCAGCCAGAGGTCCTCTTGATTGTCTCATGTTACAGCCACCTCATGAGCTGAGGAAAGAGTGATCAGTGCCCTGTATTCTCAGCAAAGTGTGACCACAGCAGAGCCTCTGTATCGTGAGAAGGGGTTCAGTGCAAGAAGGGTGTCCCCGCTTTTCATATGAACTAATGAGGGACTTGAAAAATTCAGCAATAGGGACCTGAGGGCAGGATGGGTAATGCTGGGGTCCTGCTCATCCCCCTCAATTCTGGAAGCTTAGGGAGAGAGAAACTTGTCTTCTGGTTCAGGGTGCAGCACTCTGGAGAGGAGTGTTCACTTCCTGAGCTGAGAGCAGGGAAGGAGTGGCCATGGTTCAAATCCCACACACTCTCCCTTTTCTCACAGAATTTCTACTGATTTTCTTCAATAGATGTTCCTCATTTGCTGTTTGCCTTTAGGACAATTTCTAGAGGCTTCAAATGGTTGTTTTAAAATAATATCCACCAGTTTCATTGGGGAGTGGGTCAGTGGAGCTCCTCATATTATTATATGACCCCAGTGCATTTAATACACTGTCCACATCAGAAACCCTCTCCAGATTGACATACAATGGCACTACAGGCTTAATATCACTTGTCATTTTATAGAGAAACAGAACTGAGAAGATTAAATTTTATTATTATTATTTTTTTTTTGGAGAAAGATTGGCAAAAGCTAACACCTGTTGCCAATCCTCCTCTATTCTGTATGTGGGCTGCGACCATAGCATGGCTTGACAAGTGATGTAGGTCCACGCCCAGGATCCGAACCCACGAACCCTTGGCTGCCGAAGCAGAGTGCGCCGAACTTAACCACTATGCCACTGGGCCAGCCACAGAAAATTAATTTTTTATGGTTGTAAAAGTGTATTGCACACTTCAAAAAACTGTGTAGAGGATTAATACATACAGATGTGGCTTCCCATTAAAAATACGTTGGTCATTTGATTATAAACTATTGTTAAAAAGAAAACCACACGCCTAAAATGGAGTCACTTTTGCTAGGCCCACATCACCAAACCAGGGCTTAATACTTAACCTGACTGCAGTTTCAACCTTCCCCAAGAATATAGTCTTAACTAGTCATTCTGGGATTTTCTGGTCAGGACCAATATAGTAATCTGCCACATAGGCCCTCTCTATCCCCCAAAGGAAGATAAGATAATCCACCTAATAAGACCCTTTTGTCCCCAGAGGGAGGTCACCTTGCCTCAAGTAATCCTTTCTTCCATTTATGACTTCCTTGTCCCGCCTATAAAACCTTTCCCTTTCTGTAGCCCTTTGGAGCTCCTCTCCAATTGCTAGATGGGATGCTGCCCAGTTGCGGAATTGTTCAACAAAGCCAATGAGTTCTTTAAAACTTACTTGGTTGAATTTTTGTATTTTTAAACTTTTAAGAGTAAAATATGGCTAATACAAATTTTTTTATCATGAATTGTTTATTGTGAATATCAAGTTTCAAAAACTCGGCCTGAGATTTAAAAGTGTGCCTGAAGGCTGCTCCTAGCATGAATTCTAGCATTGGCTTCTAGATTCCCCATGCTCAGGTAGATAATAATGTAATTCATTTCTTGGAAGTCTTTTCAGCATTTATGTAAAAAGAAGCAATTTAAAGTACATATTTTTCTTTCTTCCCTTTCATAGGCAAAGGCCACATGGTTTACATCGTAAAATAGGCTTTACTTTCCTGTTCATGTTTAAATAAATCTTGCATCTATTTTCATATCAATGGTGGTGTGCCACCAGCACGTGTGACGGGGAACACTGGAGAGCTGCTGCTGCTGTCCCTCCCCAGGCCATCCCTGGTCAAATACGGGAACCAATAGTCAGCAGGATGTCAAACTCCAGGGCCATCATGCTAGAGGATGCCCTGGCCAACGGTGGACCTCATCTTCACATTTTTACAGACTTTCAGCTCGTTGCCAATGGTTTGGCTGCCTGGCAACAAGAACAATATTAACTCCTTATCCAAGGTCACCCTTTTGGAGGAAAGCACTCCATGATAACCTTGCTCATAATTATGCAAATACATAAGAAGCTCACACATGTCTCTGCACGCACTAAAAATCAAACTGCAGAGCCTCACTTCTACCCTCAGGCTGATAAATTAGTTACAATTTCTGAAACACATACTGACACCTCAGTTGAACTCAGAAGCAGAGAAAGCAAACAGGGGGTGTGAGAGGCAGGCTTTGGAGTATCAAGACAGTGAAGCGCCCCTATGTTCCCATGGGAGGATGAGAACAGCTTATTTGAATAATTCTGTGGACAGACATGGTATGATACCCACTATGCTGTAGACTGATAAGACTGTAATACTATCTGTAGAAGTATAACACTATACTATACACTACAAAACTAATTGTACATAGGTTAATTATATATAATATATTCTTCTTATATATAATATGTACTAATTATATATAATACTATACTATACATTATCTATACTACATACATCCCAAATATACTTTATATATATATACACATATATATACTATATTCTAAATTCTGTCTATATATACACACAAAGAAACACACTATATGCAGCAATAGATAATTTTATACTATATACTAAATTATAATACAGTACATAAATACCTCTTTTTAATACACATGAAAAAAGCCTACACAAAATACTGGTACACTGAATCCAGCAATATATAAAATAACCTAAACACCATGACCACATGGGATTTAACCCAGAAAAGAAATGATGATTTTACATCTGAAAATGAATTAACATAAGAAATCATTAATAGAATAATCATCAAAAACTACAGGATCATCTCAATAGATACAAACAAGCATTAGACCATGTACCACACCCCTTCACAAGGAAAACACTCAATAAACTAGGATAAACTCCCTCAGTAAACTACCTCAACCTAAAATAAAGCATCAATGAAAAACCCACAGCTGCCATCATTCTTTTTTTTTTTTTTTGTGAGGAAGATCAGCCCGGAGATAACATCCGTGCTAATCCTCCTCTTTTTGCTGAGGAAGAACGGCTCTGAGCTAACATCTATTGCCAATCCTCCTCCTTTTTTTTTTCCCCAAAGCCCCAGTAGATAGTTGTATGTCATGGTCGCACATCCTTCTAGTTGCTGTATGTGGGATGCGGCCTCAGTATGGCTGGAGAAGCGGTGCGTCAGTGCGTGCCCGGGATCTGAACCCTGGGCCGCCAGTAGCGGAGCGCGCGCACTTAACCGCTAAGCCACGGGGCCGGCCCGCTGCCATCATTCTTGATGGTGAACAACTAAAGGCTTTCTCTCTAAGATCAGAGAGAAGACAAAGATGTCTGCTCTCACCAGTTCTACCCAACGTGGTAGAAAAGGTGCTACCAGGGCAATCAGGCAAGAACATGGAAAAAACAACCATTCCAGATTTCAAAGGACATACACACACAGCTCCACAGACAGACATACAAAATCACACAGACCTTGTCATGGCACATATAGGAGGACACACCCAGACACAGACACACAAACCCTCAGAAATGGCTCAGAGACACACACATGTTCCCATAGACACACAGAGCCCAGGCCCCATTTTTCTTTACTCTTTAGGGCCAATCACCATTAGATACTTATGTATCTTCTTTCCTCTCTCAGCTTTAAAGCAAACAGGGATATTGCTCTGCTTTGTTCACCAAACCACCTACCAGAAGGGCTGTCACATCAATCCTTCTTGCACATCAGGGCTCATAGAGAGAGACAGACACACACTCACATGGAAGCTTCACACAAACCTCATTATAGGCCCAGACCTTCACACAGTGCATTGTTCTCACTCCCATCCCACCTGGTAGAGGGGTGTCTCCTGGCTCCCAAGCCAACCCCCAAAGAGGGTGTCTCAGTTCCTCCAGATGGGGAGGGGATTTCACCCTTCCTGACAACACACAGGACAAAAAGCACATCTCTACAAAAAACACAAAATGGGAGACTGGATGGCAGAGTCAGGGCCCAAAAAGGCTGGAATCATGATGTTCCAGCCCCTCTCACTGCTACAAATGCATCTAGAAACTCACTCATCATGAATTGTCCCTTTGTCACTTTGCTTTTCTACTGTGAGCTCAGTGAGGGGACAAAGGTGACAATCTCCTCACTCAGCACCCATGTCCTCTGCTGCAGGCTCCTTGGTAAACGTCACCTCTGCTGTGGACTCATATTCCCACAGACCTCACTCAGTCCTCCCATGGTGGCGCCACCATCATAACTGAACACTTTCTTCTTAGGATCAGTGTCCAATTTGTACCCTTGAGATTGTAATTTATGGAGATGACTTTGTGACAACACAAACAGGCCAATGACATTGAAAGATTTTTGCTACTTACATTTCCCAAGATAAGGGGGCACGCCATGCCAGGCAGGGTCACAGGGGCTGCATCAGGTTTGCTCAGGAGGCAGAATCAGGAGTGGGACAAACACCTAGGCCACAGCCTTTATTTGGGGTCCCATAGGAAATGTAAGTCAATGCAGAGTATAAGCACCTTTGGACTGGCTACTTTGAACAATTCCAGCAGTGTTTGGGGCATGGGCATTGTCCTTAGTCAGGGAGTACCTGGCTCTGGGTTGGTTTAGGGCAGGGGAGATATTGTCTTGGTGTGTGAGAGGTGGATAAGGAGGTTTGTAGCGACAGGACGCTGGATCAGGTGGCATGCAAGGCATGCTGCAGACAAGCTGTCCACTGCCAACGTGGAATTAGGACCCCTGGGAGAGGCAGTGTCTCCCTATGTCTGAGAGGCCCTCCAAGATGTTAAAAAATCTTAAGAAATAGAAATTAAAACACATGAGTAATACAATAAAAAAGAAGACAAGGATTTGTCTGCTCACATCGTTCAATTCAACACGGTGAGGGAGGTGCTACCAGGGCAATTAGTCACCAAATGAAGTAAAAGCATTCCAGGAAGGCCGGCCCCGTGGCTTAGCGGTTAAGTGCGCGGGCTCCGCTGCTGGCGGCCCGGGTTCGGATCTCGGGCGTGCACAGACGCACCGCTTCCCCGGCCATGCTGAGGCTGCGTCCCACATACGGCAACTAGAAGGATGTGCAGCTATGACATACCACTATCTACTGGGGCTTTGGAGGGAAAAAATAAATAAATAAAATCTTTAAAAAAAAAAAGCATTCCAGGAGCCGGTCACCTGCCCCTTTCCTTTCCACACCGGCTCCCTTGTGCCTCTCCTGCGCACAAGCTAATAAACTTTTACTTTTCTACTCCAGCTTGTTGTCTCTCTTGATTTCTATCCTGGGGGACAACAGGGACCCAATGTACTGGTAACATTTTCGCGACCATGAAGGGATGCGACTTTCTTGAGCCTCAGTTGAAGATTAGACGGGCCTGGTGCCGGACCAGCCTGGCTGCCCGAATGTGGACATAAACAGCTGCAGCCAAACCTTTGTTTCCGACTCCAGCATTTGCCAAATCAGGTCAAGGCCTGGGAGCAAACACCATCCAGTCTGACGAACTTTCTTAAAGTCTCCCTCTTTTCCTTCTCTCTCTCTCTCTCTTCCACCCTCTTTAGGAGAATTTTCTCTCCTCTGGCCTCAGGGGCATCATGAGCCCCTGGGTCAATCATTGGCCTGACAATCTGGTTTTACTGGTTTCAGAGAGTCCATGCTCCACCCCGGGGAGCTCTCCTCTGGCTGGTTTTGGAGAGGCCATGCTCCACCCCTGGGAGCTCTCCTCTGGCTGGTTTTGGAGAGGCCATGCTCCACCCCTGGGAGCTCTCCTCTGGCTGGTTTTGGAGAGGCCATGCTCCACCCCTGAGAGCTCTCCTCTGGCTGGTTTTGGAGAGGCCATGCTCCACCCCGGGGAGCTCTCCTCTGGCTGGTTTTGGAGAGGCCATGTTCCACCCCTGAGAGCTCTCCTCTGGCTGGTTTTGGAGAGTCCATGTTCCACCCCGGGGAGCTCTCCTCTGGCTGGTTTTGGAGAGGCCATGCTCCACCCCGGGGAGCTCTCCTCTGGCTGGTTTTGGAGAGTCCATGTTCCACCCCTGGGAGCTCTCCTCTGGCTGGTTTCAGAGAGTCCATGTTCCACCCCTGAGAGCTCTCCTCTGGTTTTGGGGCACCTGGAGGGATTCCAGGTTGGCCCCTGGATCAGTCATTTGACTGACAATCTGGAACCCTGTTTTGTCCCCTGTCAAGCACCTGCTGAATATTTTCCTCATTCTCATTCCTACCGGACCCTACAACAAGCTGAAAAAGACTTTTACTCCTCCTGGATATAGGGCCCCCTTCTCAACGCCCCCTGTCAGCAGGAAGTAGCTTCAGAAGAAGAGACCTTCCCCCATGAAGATTAAGGAGGATAAAATCTCTCGGGGGGGATATGAGACAGACAGGAACCAGCCTGATGAGACAGGGTCATCCGCAAGGCCCCTGGCCTAACAAGATAAGGCCCCTAACCAATCCACAAGCTAGGAGAGTCAGATAGAGACCACGGAGATCCACATTCCGCAGCCGTGGAACTTTCCCAGGCTTACACATGCGCCCTAGCGCCCAAGAGTTGTCTGAAGATGACCCTAGCCCCATTACCACAGTAAAAACCACACCCAGGGGTGGAGAGCTAGCATGCTAATGACACAGGCATCGCATGTAGTAGCATGCTACATGACAGCAAAGGCGCAAGCACAACCCCACCTATGCATGCCATGACAAGGACTCCCCCCCAGCCTTTGCCTAATAAAAGCCCCACAATCCCGCTAACAAGTCGGCACCTGCCCCTTTCCTTTCTGTACCATCTCCCCTGTGCCTCTCCTGTGCAAAAGCTAATAAACTTTTACTTTTCTAAAAAAAAAAAAAACAGCATTCCACATTTTAAGGACATATACACATAATGCCCCAGACAAACATACAAAATCACACAGGCTTTCTCACTGGACATACATGTGCACACACCCACAGACACCCAAAGTCACAAACCCTCAGATATAATGGCCCAGAGACACACAGCTCAGGACCTGAAGAGGGGAGAGCCAGGGCCCACAACGGCTGCATCATGTTCCAGCCCCTCACGCTGCCACGATCACTTCCAGAAATGCGCCCCTCACCATATTTCCCATTGGAAGCTCAGTGCGACAACAAAGGTCCGTGCGTCCTCACCCAGCCACTGTGTCCTCCACAGCGGTCTCCATGGTCTAGAATCCATCACCCCCTGAGGTCTCACCTGCATGCAGACCTCGCGCAGGTCCCACTGGCCATCCTCACTGAGGCTTTGATCACTGCCTCGCCTGAAAAGTTCACTGATGGGGAATGGAGGCCTCGGGACCTCAGACCCCAGGTCTCTGAGCTACAAAGACATGACCTTGGGGACCCTGGAAAGCACTGGAAGTTGTTGCAAGAGCACGTTGGGACATGGCTCATTTCTGCCTCTTCCAAGAAACGGTGGGCGTGGCCTGCGACAAAACTGGGGGACACGACCTCCTGCGCCTGCGCAATTCAGGAAAGGCGGAAATCCCACCATTTCCTGCCGCTTACTTGGGCATGGTGCCTGTTGCATTCTGGGAGCCATGTGAAGGGAGGGGCCCCGTGACTGCGGAGAGACTGCCTGAGATCAGCATTCCCCACAGCCCTACAGGCTGGAACTCTGCAGCATGAGCCCTGTTCCAGAAAAAGTAAGCACTGGCCTTGGTGGGTGGGCTCCAAACTCACTCTGGAGGCGGGTTCTGAGGTGAGGGAGCTGGGCATGGTCAGCACATGAGCCACTGAAACCCCAGGGTGGCAAGTGCCTGAGATCTCAGGGAGAGGGATTTAGGTACAGCCAGACACCTGAGGGACTCCCAGAGCTGGGACAGGCAGGACATCTCTTTTTGACATTGTTGGTGGTATTGAGACTACTGTGAAACTGTGCTTGTTGGTGCAGAGGTGATGTTTATGTGACAGTGGGGAGTACTGTGCTCCAGGGACCTGGGTCTCATGACATGGGTTCTGGGTTCTGCCATTACCTCACCTCACAGTCACCTGGCATTGTAACAGAGAAAATTTCCAGAGTGGGCCAGGTGTTGCATTTAAACATGTTTCCCAGCAAGGAGGCACAGAGTAGGCTTGAGATGGGAAACCTAAGATCTGGAAATGGCCTCAAGACCTGCTCTGGGAAGACATGATGTTGGTGCCCCACGATTAGATGAGGATGCACCCAGGCAGATCCCACTGTGGAGACGAGTTAGATATACCTTTATTTTTCAAACCACCGCATTCCCATGATATGAACCAAGAATTTTAGTGTCAACTCAATGATGGATGCCAGAATCCCTAGCAGTTTCTCACCAGTTATGTGAATGACATGAGGGCAGATGTAGCCCTAGAGTTTTCTAACTTCAGACTGGGTACCAAGAAAAGTCTATAGTGGCTGATGTCCTTCTTCTCCAGTCCTTCCACTTCTTCCTAAGAAGGAACCCAAGGTGGTGGAAGGAAGTGTTGTACACGTAGCAATCAAAGTTCAGGAGAGTTTAACATACCCTCGAATATGAAGACATTTTTGTTGTTTTCTATTAATTGTTTTTGGTATATACACATACTATTTTAAGAGTAGTTGTGAGTTTTCACAAATGTATAGTTATACCACCATCAGGATGGAGAACACTCATCACCCCAAAGGAACACTCTCCTGGTGCCCATTTGTACTGAACCCTCCCACCCTTAAGAACTGATCTGTTTTAGGTTCCTATACCTTTGCCTTTTCTAGAATGTCACATAAGTGGAACGCAATGTTGCCTTATGAGTCCTGTTTGGAGACTTTGATGCCACATTTGTAAAAGTGCATACTTATACAAACCTTGCAGTGTTCTTGTGGGTTTAAAATTTCTGACATTGCCCAGGAGAGGGGCACATATTACACTTTCAAAACTAAGAGATTCCACTGTTATGAGCTATGTGAATTTGCGTAAGACCCCCATGCATAACTTGTTTTATTTGTATCATGGGAGGAAGGATGTGAGCAGAGGATCAAATGAGATACTAATAGTTATAAAATCACATAATCTCTACACTGCTAAGAAAACATAAATTAGCACTGAAAAAAAAAAGGGAACAAGTTTGGATTTCCGTTGTTGTTTAGTGAAACAAAAGCTGTCATGTTTTACCCCACCTTCCATAACGTCTCCTGGAAATGTAAACATATGGAAGTGATCCCCGAAAACAGCAAAAATGGGCTTTGGGGGCTGTGTGCCTCATTGAAATAAAAACCTCCCAGCTACTCCTCTTATAAAAAGGCATAGAAAATTTCCCAGTTTGAGGATGTCAAATTTACCTCCTTTGCCACCACACAGGATATTACTCAAAATGACACTGTGTGTCTACAGCCCTCCTCAGTTACTGCTTGGATCATTTCCCTCTAAACAGTCACAGCAGGGCTGGCCCCGTGGCTTAACGGTTGAGTGTGCGTGCTCCGCTGCTGGCGGCCCGGAGTTCAGATCCCGGGCGCTCACCGACGCACCGCTTCTCCGGCCATGCTGAGGCCGCATCCCACATACAGCAACTAGAAGGATGTGCGACCATGACATACAACTATCTGCTGGGGCTTTGGGGAAAAAAAGGAGGAGGATTGGCAATAGATGTTAGCTCAGAGCCGGTCCTCCTCAGCATAAAGAGGAGGATTAGCACGGATGTTAGCTCAGGGCTCATCTCCCTCACAAAAAATAAATAAATAAATAAACAGTCACAGCTCTTTTCAGTGTGTTAACCAGGAAATTTTACATTGAACTTGCACAGACATCACTCCACTCATAGGAAAACCCATGATGGGCGACAACTGTGCAGATGACCAGGACCCTTCCTCAGACTGGGAGAAACTCAAAGGTTTCATAGGGAACAAATTGTGTCACTCAGTCTGAATAGCAGTAAAATGATACGCTGAATCAATGGCAATTTCAAATCCTTTCAACTGATGTTAAACAGAAACATAAATACCACCAATACCCATGGCCCAAAGCAACGGAAGTCTCGAGTTCCAGACACCCGTGTATCTGGACAGTGATCAAACAGCACATGCAAGAAAAGGTTTAACCATGGCTAAACGAAGATGAACTCTGTCTATGCCTCTATCTTTATGGGAACCACTGCTGTTAATCCCAAGAATGCAGGACTTTCAGCGTTGCTGCCCATTGTTTACATCCGCACCCGAGCAGTTCTTCCAACAGTGTTTAGGATGTATTAGATGGTAGGAAAACAATGATTGATGATGACATCCTCACTCACTGAGGTCCCTACCTTAGTAGAGAAGATATACATCCATCAGTGGATGAATGGATATAGCAGTTGTGGTATATATATATATATATATTATATATGTGTATGTATATATGTGTGTGTGTGTATATGTGTGTGTCTATATATACACACACACAATGGAATATTATTCAGCCATAAAAAACACGAAAATCCTACCATTTGCAAAAAAAATGGATGAAACTTGAAGGCATTATGTTAAGTGAAATATGTCAGACACAGAAAGACAAATACTTTATGATCTCACTTATATGTGGCATCTTAAAAAAAAAAACTCATAGAAAAAGAGATCAGATTTTTGGTTACCAGAGGTGGGGGAGAGGGGCAATTGGAGGAAGGTGGTCAGAAAATAGAAACTTGTAGTTATAAGATAAATAAGTACTAGGGATGTAATGTACAACATGACAACTATAGCTAACACTGATGCATGATACATAGGGGAGGTGTTAGAGTAAATCCTAAGAGTTCTCATCACAAAGAGAAAATTGTTTTCCCTATTCTTTTCCCTATTCTTTTCTTCCTTCTTTTCTTTTTATTCTATTTATATGAGAAGATGGATGTTAACTGACCTACTGTGGGAATCATTTCACAATATGTGTAAATCAAACCATCGTGTTGTACATCTTAAATTTATACAGTTGTGTATGTCAATTTTTTCTCAATAAAACTGCGGAAAAAAAGGAGTCAGAGATTTCTGGTCTCTGGTCTGTCATGTAAGGAGCTTAAAGCCAGATTCCGGTCCTCAGAAGAAAAAGCCAAGAAATTTGAAATCAAAAACTCTTCCATCAGAGAACTGAGTAACAGGGTAAACCATTGTCTCCACGATTAGAAAGAGATACAAAAACTATTTTTGTATTTAATTCAAAAAATTTTAAAAATACCAAAATATTTTCTTCTTAGCAAGGCATGTCCTAAAAACAATCTATTTCACAAGAGCATAACTGACTGGGATCTTCCCAAAGCCAAACTGACCAGGGGACACTGAATAGCCAACTTAAGTCTCCTCTAGACTTTTCTGCTCTCACAGTTGGGGCACTTTTAAGGATGATATGGATTTTTCCCCCTCCTGACACCAAATATTTGGTGTCTGTTCCAATGCCACTTCTCGAACTCTACATCACCAAAGAGCTGTCCAACAGTTCAATTCAATTCTAACAGTAACTACCCAGAGTTCACGTCAGACTCCACAGGTTAAGAGCTTAGATCCACAAACTGCCCCTTCTTTAGATGCCAACCACAAACGGGGTGCCCAGGAGACCAACATTTCTCCTTACCACCTACAGATTCATAGATTCTCTCAACACCTCATTACGTTTGGTAATTTACTGAAATGATTCTGAGAACTCAGCAAAGCACTTTAATTACTATTATTGGTATATAATAAAGGATACAACTCAGGAACAGACAAAAGCGAGAGATGCATGGGGCAAAGTAGGGTGGTGGTATGGGTGAGGGGAGTGGAGGTGGAGGGGGCTGCAGAGATTCCACATCCTCTCTGGACACTCCACCCTCCCAGCACCTGGATGTGCTCACCAACCCAGAAACTCTCTGAATTCTGTCTTTAAGGGTTCTGATGGAGGTTCCATTACACAAGCAAAATCTATTAAATCATTGGCCACTAGTGATTACCTCAGTCTCCAGCACCTCTCCTCTCCACAGAGGCTGGGAGCTGGGGCTGTAAGTTCCAAGTCTCTAATCAAGGCTTGGTATTTCTGGTGTCTAACCCCATCCTGAAGCCATCTAGGAGCTGGCCAAGAGTTGCCTCATTAAAACAAAAGACACTCTATCACCCTTATCACTCAAGTAATCCCAAGGGCTTCAAGAGGTTTTTGCTAGGAACTGAGGACAAAGACCAAATATCTTTCTTCTTATATCACAGAAGGTCAAGTCCAGAGACACAGGCTCACTAAAAGATTGAGACCAAAGCACTGGACTACAGAACGCTTCCCCTCTGCCCACACCTACCTCTATGTCAACTGGGCTCTTCTTTAATGTTAGTGGACTACACGGAAAGGACTAGATGCTTTCTGGTAACCTCAGAAGGAAGGCACGGATGTCGCCTCTCTCCACTCCTAGTCAACTCTGTACTGGAATTCTTAGCTAATGCAGTTAGACACAGAGAGGAAATAAAAGGCACATAGATTGCGAAGCAGGAAATAAAACTGTCCTTGTGGCACAAGATTGTCTATGGAGAAAATCTAAGAGAATCCCCAATAACAAAGAAAACCTTGAACTGACAGTAGAGGAAGGATGAAAGATAAAATATTAATATAAAAAAGTCAATTGTTCCTATAGATCCACACAAATACAGTGAACTCATCTTTAACAAAGGATCAAAGGTAATTCAGTGGGAAAACATATCTTTTCAACAAACAGTGCCAGAAAAACTGGCCATCCACATGCCAAAAAAAAGAATCTAGAGACAGGCTTTACACTTTTCCCAAAAATTAACTGAAAATGAATCACAGATCTTAGTATAAAATGTAAAACCACAACACTCATAGAAGATAACATAGGACAAAATCTAGGTGACCCTGTGTTTGGTGATTAATTTTTAGATACAACACCAAAAGCAAGATCCAGGATAGAAAAAAGTAAGTTTGACTTCCTTAAAATGAAAAACCTCTGCTCAGTGAAACAGTGTGAAGAGAATGAAAACACTAGCCACAGACTGACAGATATTCTTTGAAAATCACTTATCTGATAAAGGCCTGGTACCCAAAATATTCAAAGAACTCTTAAAACTCAACAAAAAGAAGACAGACAACCTAGTTAAAAATGGGCAAAAGATCTGAACACACACTCCTTCAATGACACACAGATGGTAAACAAGCACAGGAAAAGATGCCCCAAATCATATGGCAACAGAAAATTGCAAATAGAAGAAGAATGAGGTACCAGCAGACACTTGTTACAGTGGCTGAAATGAAAACACTGTGAACATCAAACCATGGGGAAGGTGGAGAACAGGACCCCTCCCTCACAGCTGGTGGGAATGGAGAAAGCTATGCCTGCTTTGGAAGAAAGCCAGTTTCTTAAAAGGAAGCCTACTCTTACCACACAATGCAGCAATCACATTTCTTCAGATTTACCCAAATGAGTTGAAAACTGATGTTCACAAAAAACCCTGCACAGGAATGTTTATAGGAGCTTTATGCACAACAGTTAAGACTCAGATGTAACCAAGATAATTTCAATAGGCAAATGGATAAACAATCACTGGTACATCCATAGGATGAAGTATTCTTCAGTGATGAAGAGAAATGAGGTTATGAAGCCAAAAAGACATGGAGAAAATTTAAAGTCATATTTCTAAGTGAAAGAAGCCAATATTGGGCCGGCCCCGTGGCTTAGCGGTTAAGTGCACGTGCTCCACTACTGGCGGCCCGGGTTCGGATCCCGGGCGCACACCAACGCACCGCTTCTCCAGCCATGCTGAGGCCGTGTCCCACATACAGCAACTAGAAGGATGTGCAACTATGACATACAACTATCTACTGGGGCTTTGGGGAAAAAAAAACGAGGAGGATTGGCAATAGATGTTAGCTGAGAGCCGGTCTTCCTCAGCAAAAAGAGGAGGATTAGCACGGATGTTAGCTCAGGGCTGATCTCCCTCACAAAAAAAAAAAAAAAAAAAAGAAGCCAATATGACAAGGCTACACACTGTATGATTCCAAGCATGTGACATTCTGAAAAAGATCAAATATAAGACACTGAAAGGTCATTGGTTGCCAGGGATTTGGGGGTGGGAAGGAGGGATGAATGACTAGGTGGAACACAGGAGATTTTTTAGAACAGTGCAAGTATTCCACATGATACAGAAATGTTGGAGACCTGTCATTTGACATGAGCCAAAGCCCAGAGATTGTATAACACAGAGTCAACACTAATGTAAACTAAGAACTTTCAGGCATCAAATTGGCTCATCAAATGTAACAAATGTAAAAGTAATACAAGAAATAAAATATAGGGCAAACTGAGTGGAGGCAGAGGGGTTATGTGGGAAATCTCTGTACTTTCTGATCAAGTCTTCTGTAAACCTAACACGGCTCCTAAAAAAAACTCAAGTCTACTAGGAAAAAAAAGATAAAGACAGACACATTAATATTCACTCCTGATGACTGATGACATAAACAGACCATCTTTCATTCCACTAATTTGAACTTACTTCAATAAGCCATAATGGTGCTCTATGAGGCCTGCACCCGGAGACTTGGAAGAGAGAAGAAACTTCCACTGAATGCCTGGTTAAGAGCCCAGTACCGTGTACTCTGAGAAGTGAAATGAGTGTCTTCATCACTATCAGCAGTGTCTGGAACTCCCACATGGATAAAGAGTGTCCTAGCAAGGGTTGGTATGTGGCCTTCATATGTGTAGGGACGAGTGTTACTTTGTTTTTTTTTTTTATTTCTTTTTTTTGATGAGGAAGATTAGCCCTGAGCTAACATCTGTTGCCAATCTTCCTCTGTTTGCTGAGGAAGATTGGCCCTGGGCTAACATCTTGTGCTCATCTTCCTCTACTTTATGTGGGACGCTGCCACAGCATGGCTTGATAAGTGGTGCGTAGGTCCGTGCCCGGGATCTGAACCCGCGGACCCCAGGCTGCTGAAGCAGAGAGTGCCAACTTAACCACTACACCACCAGGCCGGCCCCTACTTTGGTTTCTATTGTAGGTAACTGTGAGGCAAGAGATTCCTGGAGTTCTTTTCCACAAAGGGGCAACTCTCAGGGAATCACCCACAGTCTGTAATGTCTGCAGCTGGAGCCAATTGTTGGTCGGTGCTAAGATGACTGCTGGATGTATGGTCAGTGTGATGACCCTTGTGTCCAGTCCTTCATCAGAGATGTCCCAATTAAGACATGAAAAGCAGCAACTCTGCCTGAGCTCCATGTGTACAAATGTGGTGATGTCATCCCTAAAGTCTATGAACTCCCATTGCTTTTCACTCTGGGAGTCCTAAAGAGCTCCCCAGGGAGCCTGGGAGTCTGGGAAAGGGGTGACCTCCTTCAGCACAATGACATCTTGCAAGGGACTGAGGAGGGAAGGCCACTCCCTCCTGCAGGTAGGATATCCCAGAGGGCCCAGGTTTGGGTCCATCATGTCTCCAGGGGGTCTCAGTAGCCATGCTGAGCTCTTGGGGTGCTGTTTCCAATTCTAAGGCAAAATGGACTGCTAGATAGGCAGTCCCATGCTCAGGGCCATCTACTTTCAGGATAGCCTCACAAGCAAATGTCACTGCAGCTGTAATGGCATACAGTGTGGGCCTAGGGCAGGTTTCTGCATCGGAAACCTATGGACAACTTAGGCCATCATGGGTCCCCCAGGAGGCATGACAGAGGGTCACTATAGTGAAGGAGTCTCTGAGGGCACTAAGAGACGTGTTGGTTGAATGACAATTTGAAGAGAGTCTCCAGCCTTTTGTGCTGGGGGTGCCCATTCAAGGTGGCAAATTTGCAAGTAACAGCACAAATGGGCTCAAGTAAAACTCATAAACAAGGAATATATTGCCTCCCAAACATCAAGAGAACCTAGTAGATTTTTTGGGTGCCAAAGGGAACAATAGCCATTTCTTCATGGCGTCAGAGAAGGAGCGGGTCTCATATTATCAAATAACTTCCAGAAATTTACCAAGTTGCCAGGGCCTCACATTATATGTGTGGCAATGTCCCATCCACTTTTTCTGAGCTCCTTTTTTCAATATTTGTAAGTCCTGAATGTCCTCAGAGGAGATGTCATTAATATAACCTCATACCTGTGTTCTTGGAGCAACCAGGATGCAGTTCAGATCCTGCTGCAATGACTGTGTGGGAAGGCACAGCTGTTGAAGATCCAGAAGCCAGTAAAGGTGCATCATGTCCCTTCAGAGGTGAAGGCCAAGTGCAGCTGGGAGGCTGTTGACATAGGCACTGAACAGAACAGACTTAGCCAAATCCGTGAGAGCAGGATGTTTATCAATTGCTGACTGGTTGCAGTCAGTAATCTCCACACTGTTGGGGACCGGGTAGAGAGGTCTGTGTGGTGCAACCATAGCCTCAAGTTGAGGTAAACCACTCTGAGGTGTCATTTGTTCTTTCCAGGTTTAATAACAGGACAAATTGGGCTGTTAGAAGCAGCACTGGGAATAACCAACCCTTCACTAACTAGGTTTTCTATAGAGTTGTCAATCCTTCAAGGCCCTGGGTAATTTACCTTGGGCCATATTATCTACTTGATTTGTGGAGTAAGGTCCCTGGAGTCCCAATTTGTCAAACCAATTTGTAAGTGGCAAAGACTTCATTTAATTTTAATTCTTGATCATTGGTTCAGAGCTTCCCAGCTCACTATGGGGTATTTTGGGACAACGGGTGTTATGACCATGAAGAATTTAGGCAAGACCATAGTTCTGCTGGTTAAGGAAAAACATTTGTCCTATTTGTCCTCTGTATTATATTCATTAACACCCATAAGGTCATCAGGGGCACCTTCCTTAAATTTAGTGGGATCCCAGGAATAACTGTAATTTGACACCTAGTGTTGATTAACTGCTTGAAGGTTTCTGAATTAGTGCATTACAGCAGATAGCAAAATTAATTCAGAACCTATGTTGTAGAGGCCCAAACACCAAGCAGTGTACCTTCATCTGTTTGTTACATAAATACTTAGTATATTTTGGATTTCCAATTGGGACAAACTGTGGACCTTTCAGTATTTTTTCTTTAGTTTCCTCCCTCTTGTCCTTCCCTGTTGTGTGTGTTTTTTTTTTTTTTTTTTTTTTTGTCACTGCATATACTTCAGGGGAAGAAGTGTCCTCTCTACCCTGGTATTTATATATTTTTTCCTCCCAAGAGGCTCAAAACAGTGCCATCAGTGTTAGGAGCCTCCCCAATGACAACTGGGTGCTTTAATAAGTTTAAGGTCCCTGGATTTAAGTCAGGTTTGAACTAATCCCTTTGCAGTGCCACAAAGGTGCCCTGAGTGTTGTCCCCTATAACCCTGAGAGTCAGGATCTTTGTGGCAGTAGAGGCAGGGGCAGCAGCAGTAGAGGTACTTCAGGGTCCTGGTGAGCCCTCTGGTATTAGGAGTGTGGACTCCACCTGCCACCTACTGGCTGCCTTTCTCCCTCTCTTCTCTTTCTCTTTTTATTTATTTATTTATTTATTTATTTATTTATTTATTTATTTATTTATTTATTAATGTTTATTGCAGTAACATTGGTTTATAACATTGTATAAATTTGAGGTGTGCATCATTATACTTCTATTTCTGCATAGATTACATCATGTTCACCACCCAAATACTAATTACAACCCATCACCACACACATGTGCCGAATTATCCCTTTCACCCTCCTCCCTCCCCCCTTCCCCTCTGGTAACCACCAATCCAATCTCTGTCTCTATGTGTTTGTTTATGGCTGTTATTATCTACTACTTAATGAAGGAAATCATACAGTATTTGACCTTCTCCCTCTGACTTATTTCACTTTGCATAATACCCTCAATGTCCATCCATGTTGTCACAAATGGCTGAATTTCATCGTTTCTTATGGCTGAGTAGTATTCCATTGTGTTCTTTCGCTTTTTAAATGACAGCTGTTTCAGGAATGACCACCGATGGGCCCTCCTCTTGCAAAGGGTATAGTCTCCCTGTGCCACCCCATCCCTGGGCTATGTTGGGGCCAACACAGCCTCTGTCACAGCTTCACTCTAACACACAGATAAATCCCAGCAAAGACATTGAAACAGGACTACTTGAAACAGGCCTGAATCACATAGTCCTGCTCCCAAATGCCTATAAATTCTTGAAGTTGCCAACTCTGCTCAGCTGAACCTAGAACTGAGGCTTGGTGAGTGAACACTGCAACACGGGGCAGCACAGCTCACAGCACAGGCTCCCCAGCAAGCAGCAGCCCACAGCGCAGGCCACCACCAGGCAGCAGAGCAGGTGAGCAAGTCAGAGCAGGAGAAGACAGACCCACGGGTGGGGGTCATGTCTGGACATGCTGCTCAGGGCACAACTGTTTTGGTCACTGCAGAGGGGTGGTTCCCTTTTTGAGACCGATCCCAGGTGGTGCATGTGCACACATGCATGTGCGCGCACACACACACAGGGTAGGAAAAGGCTTAGGGCTCATATGATGGAGGTCTGAGGGGGAGGGCAGGGCTGACCTCGAAAGCAGCTCTGGAAGGGCTCAGAAAGCAAGGAATGGAGCCTGGCCTGGGTGTGCACTGGGCTTGGGGGTGGGGCCGGGGCAAGAGTTCTGCACACAGGCAGGGGCTTGTGTGGTGGAATCTCCTGCCTGCTCTAGAGGAGAGAATGCCCAGGCTTTCTCATCAGCTTGTCCAGGTGGGGGCACAGGGGAAGAGGGTGGGGTGAGGCTTAAGCTGTGAGCGTCATCCAAAAATGTGGAGTCTGACTGCTCACTACAAGGACCAAGTGGGTAAGAAAAATATGCATTCTCGATTGATTTATATAAAGAATCACTAACAGGGGCTCAAAAATTATCCAAACTGTGTATCTGTGTGTTACTTGAGTAACAGTGCTGGAGGGGACCAGGGTATGTTGGCAGTGCATCGTAAGGTAGACTTTGCTGTCTTACAGATTTATTTCAAACAGAGAAATTTATACTCTATTTTACTATTTAACAGTCTTTAACTTTTGTACATAGAAAACTATTCTAAGATTTAATTCCTTTAAACACTATCGGTTGCAAAAGTATAAACTATTCAAAATGAAAATTTTCAAATCTCTTTCTAACTTAAAGGACCTGTGACATCCTAGCTTGTCCTTCCCCTGTATCTCACACTGCGGGGATTTTCAAAAATAAGTAGCACATTATAATGCAATCAGGGTTTGAGTTTAACTCCTTAAATGCATTGGATTTTCAAAGATTCACATAAGCTTTCAGCAGTTTCCCTCACATCAATTAAAATCGGAATTCAATTGCTGTAGCCTTTTAAATTTCTATGCTCTCTAGGGACATGCACATATGAAAACTGACCTAAAACTGAAATATATACCTGAGAACTTCAATACATTCATCTCACATCTTGCGGTTCTCTTGACTAAATGAAACAGAAATTCTATTTGTTTCCACAATTTTCTTGCTTCCCTCACATCCTATCTCTCCATCAACTTACAGTGTCACGGCCCAAGTGCTAAGGGAAACTAGAGCCAAAGGGCTGCACAATCCATACAGGAATCCACAGGAAAAAAACACAAGTA
This sequence comes from Ceratotherium simum simum, assembly GCF_057802395.1. Classification (NCBI taxonomy): domain Eukaryota; kingdom Metazoa; phylum Chordata; class Mammalia; order Perissodactyla; family Rhinocerotidae; genus Ceratotherium; species Ceratotherium simum. The sequence continues at coordinate 2,672,477 of NC_141938.1, read as the reverse complement.
TTGGAATCAGCACAGATGAGCAGCCTGCTTCCCACAGGACAGAAGGAAAACCACACTCAGAAGCTTCCATATTCCTGACCCTCCTGGTTGGGACAGAACCCCTGGAGTGGGTCAGTCCCTGGTGGGGGAGGGTGGGGCACCTGAGCAGCCACAGGAGTGAACTCTGGGAGCTCCACACGCCCTCCTCTCCCCAGGGAATAATGCAAATGCTCCCTCTCTCAGGCTTCCCTTCCCACAATGAGGAAAACTCAGCTGGAGTCAGTTTAAGGTTCTGACCCAAGTGAACTCCCAAATTAATGGGCCCTAATCCAGGACACAGAACTCCTGACTTTCACAGACTTTCTCAATGTAAACAAGTTACACTCTGAATGCATCTACATTGTGGATGCAAAACTTCAACTTATGTCTAGAAACAGGCCCATGGAAACCACAGTTACAACCTCAGAAAGGGCATCACCTCCCCACCCCCATGGGTACCTGCACCCCCAGCTTTCCAGGGCTCTGCAGCTCCTCTCAGTATACAGGCTCCTTCCATGGGGGATGTGAGCAGGCAGGACACCTGCAGGGGGAGGCTCCCCAGGAAGAACAACTGGGCCTTCAAGTCCTTCCCTTTGCAGGCCCAAGGGCCTTAGCTTAGATTCACTGCCCTCAGGCCTCTGCCCTCACTGGAGTTTTTTTGGACCACCATTGATACCTTAAATGTGACAAACCCAGTGTTTGAACAATCCAGCTAAAACAGTAAAACCAGTCTTTTTGTGGAAACGAGGGAAGAAGATTGTATGGCAATTTGCAGGCTCAACAAGAAACCTCATGGGGCAGGCCCGGTGGCGCAAGCGGTTAAGTGCGCGTGCTCTGCTGCGTCGGCCCGGGGTTCACCAGTTCGGATCCCGGGCACGCACCGACGCACCGCTTGGAAGCCATGCTGGGGTGGGGTCCCATATAAAGTGAAGGAAGATGGGCACGGATGTTAGCCCAGGGCCAGTCTTCCGCAGCAAAAACAGAGGAGGATTGGCAGATGTTAGCACAGGGCTGATCTCCTCACTCACACACACACACAAAAAAACAAGAAACCTCACAAGAATGTATTGCATTCTGGAGGAAAAAAAGATGTTAAGTATTATTTCCATGACAAAAAATTGTTTTATAAACTATTAATCATACTTGAACACCTCAGATCTGCAAATCTAAGCCCTGGAAATCCATTAGAACTCATCCATTAACAGAACAGATGTCAGAATGTTACTATCAGGCTCAGAGGAGGAAAAAAGAAAAACCAATTTTAAATCATGTAATGTAAAACTGGAATATTTTATTTTTTCTGAAACACCTCTTTCTTCCCTCTTTGGAGATATTTTCTATTGCCTTTCAAGCTGTATTGATTAAATACATTTTTATTCATTGAAAAACTGAGACTAGGGCCGGCCCTGTGGCTTGGTGGTTAAGTGCGCACGCTGCAATGCTGGCGGCCCGGGTTTGGATCCCGGGTGTGCATCGAGGCACCACTTCTCCGTCCATCCTGAGGCCCAGTCCCACATACAGCAACTAGAAGGATGTGCAGCTATGACATACAACTATCTGCTGGGGCTTTGGGGGGAAAAAATAAAATAAATAAAATCTTTAAAAAATCTTTAAAAAAAAAAAAAAAGAAAAACTGAGACTAAATTAATGGGAATATGGTCTTTTCAAGGTGACAAACCCAGGAAGGGGCAGTGCCGACAGGACAGATCACCCAGAAAAGTTTCCCAAGAGGAACCTCCACCCACAGAACTTACAACTGAATGTCTGTGCGCAGGACACATCCTGGGTGGAGGCAGAAGGATTTCATGCAAGGTAGTTCCAGGTGGTTATTCGCTACTTTCAAGTAAAACATCTACAAACGAGGAATAAACCCTTTTTTTTTTAATAATTTTATTTATTTATTTTTTTCCCCCAAAGACCCAGTAGATAGTTGTATGTCATAGGTGCACATCCCTCTAGTTGCTGTATGTGGGATGCGGCCTCAGCATGGACGGACAAGCGGTGCATCCGCGCGCCAGGGATCCCAACCCGGCCCCCACCAGCGGAGCGCGCGCACTTACCCGCTAAGCCACGGGCGGGCCCCAGAATAAACCCTTTTAAAAGAGCCATCCATTGACTATGGAAAAATGATAAACTAAAATATTGGGTGTGTTTGTAGTTGATAATGATGCTGTGAATCAGAGATGGGAAGCTGGCATCTGGTGATGCGACGAGGGATCTGGAAATTTAGGGATTTATCGCCAGTCCTAGGGAGAGCTGGGGGTACAGGGTCGTGGATGTGAGATTCTGCTTCCCAAACATTTAGAGAACTCAGGAGGAAACGAGTCCCCTCTGGGGAGAAAGGAGGGACTGGGGACCCCACAGACCACAGCTCCTCCCACGCAGGAGCCCCGGAGACCGAGTCACGACTGTCCCTGATGACCCTCCCCGCGGTCACCGCAGCATCTGGGGACACGCGGGGCTGCGGGCGCAGAGCTGCCCAGAGAGGCTCCGGGGCGAAGTCGCCGCGCGCAGTGACCACAGGACGCCCGGGGTCCCGGCTGCCGGCCCGGCCCCCACGCTGCGGCCGGAGGGGACTGAGGTCCGAGCGGCGCCCCCGCGGACCCGGGTCCGCAGACTCGGAGGCGACCGCGGGGAGGCCGGTCCCGCCACGGCCACTTCCAACCAGCGCCTCCTCCCCGTCTCTGGACTCCCGGCCCAAACTCTCACCATCGCGAAGTTTCCTGGGTCCCCGGCGTCCTTTCTACGATTCGACACAGGTCACAGCGCGACAGAGTCGGCGGCAGAGCAGCGTGAGGCCTTTACGGGCAGGCGACCCGCCATCGGAAGGACTGTGAGGCGCTCAGGAAGTCGGGAGTGGTTGTGGAGCGTCGCCCCACCCACCTGCCCCGGAGCCGATCCTGATTGGATAGTTCGAAATGCCCCGCCCCCTCGCTCTTGAGTAGCAGCGGGTCGGAGACTATGCGTCTGAGCTGATCAGCAGCTGGACCTTGTCCTCTCCCCGGAATTTTCCGTTGAAATGCGATGCTGCGAGGCCGCTTGGAGAACAGTGACCCTTCTTTGCAAACACAGATACTAAAAAGTCACCTCACTATATCAATAATTAGTCTGGGTCCACTTTGATCTCTGACTGTTGACGGAGTGGAGTCTTCCACCCAATGCTTCCCCACCCGCACTCATATTATACTTTTAAAAACCCTGTGGCCTCCCAAGCCCTTAGCTCTGGTGGGAAGTTGGACCCCACAGCACTAACTGGGCGCGAGGACTCTTCTCAGTATAACCACCAGGTATGAGATGCGTTCATTCAATTCTCCGGTGTACCTTTTACCCTGGAGGGAAATTTATTTTACAACCTCTTTTGAATGTATCCTGAGAGAACTTGGAAATGTAAAAGCCTGTAATATCCCTAAGGTAATTCAATTCCTATTTGGACTGATAGAACACAAGACAAGAAAAGGTTATGTAAATATGGGATGTACTTGGAAAGTATTCATACGCTTAAGAGAATGGATTGCAAAACTCTTGATGCATTTATCCACTTGGTCGAACAGTTTCTTTAAGATACAATACAGATACTGTACAACGGAGCCCTTTAATGTCTACAACTCACTGGTCTTCAGTATATTCACAGATACTGTGCAATTATCACCACAGTCAGTTTCAGAACATTCCCATCACCTAAAAAGAAATGCCTATACCTCTAACCGATCACTGCTCTATCTTCCCACCTAGCTTCTCCAAGCACTAGCCCTAGACAACCACTAATCTATTTTCTGTCTCTATAAATTTCCATATTTGTTGACGTTCATATAAATGGAATTATATAATATGTGGCCTTTGTATTTGACTTCATTCACTTGGTACAATTTTTTCAGGGAATTCCATGTTGTAGCATGTATCAATACTTCATTTTTTGGGTTTTTTTCTGAGATATAATTGACATGCAACATTATATTTGTTTCAGGTGTACCACAATAAGTCTAGTTAACATCCATCACCACACATAGCTATAAAATATTTTTCTTGTGATGAGAACTTTTAAGATTTACTCTCTTAGCAAATTTTAAATGTACAATTAGCATTATTAACTATAGTCACCATGCTGTGCATTACATCCCCATGACTTATTTATGACACAAAGTGTGTACCTTTTGACTACCTTCTATATTTATTCCATCAAAGTTACATCTTATCCATATTTAAGTGTACAGTTCAGTAGTGTGACGTATACTGACATTGTGAAACCAATCTCCAGAACTCTTCATCATGAAAACCTGCAACTCTATCCGTATTAAACACCACCACCCCCTTGCCCCTGAGGCTCTCACAACCACCATTCTGCTGTCTGGATGAATTTGACTACTCTGGGTACCTCATATCAGTGGAATCATACAGTTTTTGTCCTTTTCTTGACTGGCTTGTTTCAGTGAGCATAATGTCCTCAAGGTTCCCCCTTGTTGTATCATGTGTCAGAATTTCATTTCTTTTTATAGCTGAATAATATTCCGTTCTCTGTGTGTACCACACTTTGTTTATCCATACATCTGTGGTGGACACTTGGGTTGCTTCCACCTTTTGGCTACTGTGAATAATGCACCGATAAATACAAATATCTATTTGAGTCCATGCTTTGAATTCTTTTGGGTATATACTCAAAAGTGGAATGGTTAGATCATATGGTAACACTCTCCGTAATTTTTGAAAAACTTCCATACTGTTTTCCACAATGGCGTCATGATTTTACATTCCCACCGGAAGAGCACAGGGGTTCCCATGGGTGTTTACACTTTCTTGATTGTGTCCTTTGAAGCACAAAAGTGATTAATTTTGATGAAGTTCAAATTATCTATTTTTTTAGTGTTTTTACTTTTGGTGTCATATCTGATAACTCTTTGCCAAATCCAAGGTCATATTTTCTGCTATGTTTTTTCTAAGAGTATTATTGTTTTACCTCAGGTTTAGGTCTTTGATCCATTTTGGTAAATTATTGTATGTATAACGTAAGGGTCCAATTTAATTCTTCTGGATGTTGCTATCCAGTTGTCCCAGCAGCAATTTTGGAAGAGAATATTCTTTCCTCATTCTTGGCACCTTTTGCAAAAATCCGTTGAGTATAGATGAATGGGTTTATATCTGGAATTTCAATGAAATCCGTTATCTGTGTGTCTGTCCTTGTGTCATTACCACATTACCTGGATTACCGTGCTGAGCAGTCAGATTTTAAATCAGGAAGTGTTAGTCATATTACTGTGTCTTACATTTTCAAGACTGGTTTAGCAATTCTGATTTGCCTGCAATTCCATATAATTTGTCAAAAGCTTGACAATTTCTATAAAGAAGTCAGCTGAGATTCTGATAGGGATTTTGTTGAAAATCTAGATCATTCTAGGAAGCATTGTCATTTTAACAGTGTTAAATCTAAGGATTCATGAACACGGGCTATTTTGCCTTTTATTTATTTATTTTTAGAGTTCACTCTTTTTTTTTTTTTTTTTTTCTTGCCTCTGTTGGTTAGGGGGTAATAAAGAACAAGGAAAAAGATGGCATCACTCCAAGGTCTTTGCTCATTTTATTAAAGATTTCCGGTGTCTAAATATTCAAATCCCCTCCCAATCACCCCATTCCATTCCATTTCCAAAAATGCAAATCAAATTTTTGGCAATAAAACAAGTTCAATGGTTGTTATTACTAGAAATTGGTTTCAGAGAAAATGTGGCTAGAAGAGTGTTTCTCCACATGCACTCAGAATGCCTGCAGCCCTGTAACTGACATCCCTCTGCATGTACATGCACTCGGTGATGACCGTCCAAGAGCAGTGGTGCACAGTTTGTAAATTTAAAATATATAAAAGTATATAATCATTTTTCTGTCACTATGTGATTATCATAAACATGCATTTTTTTTGGTACAACTCCTTTTTTTTCTTTTGTCATTTTACGTTTTGACCCCCTCACCCGTTTCTCCCACCCTGCACCCCCCACCCCTGGCGACGACCAGTCTGTTCTCTGTATCCATGAGCTTGGTGGCGTTTTTGTTTGTTTGCTTTTGGTTTTTTTAGATTCCACATATGAGAGAGATCATACAATATTTGTCTTTCTCTGTCCGACTTATTTCAGTTAATGTAATGCCATCAAGGTCCATCCAGGTCACAAATGCAAGGTTTCATTCTTTTTTTGGCTGAATACTATTCCATTGCACATGTATATCATAATTTCTTTATCCATTTATTTATTGATGGACACTTAGGTTGTTACCATATCTTGGCTGTTGTGAATAATGGTGCAGTGAACACGGGGGTGCAGATATCTTTTTGAGTTAGCATATGTTTTTCCTTTGGATAACTACCCAGAAGTGGAATTATTGAATCATATTGTAGTTCTATTTTTAATTAATTAATTTATTTTGTAAGGAAGATCAGCCCTGAGCTAACATCCATGCCAATCCTCCTCTTTTTTTTTGCTGAAGAAGACTGGCCCTGGGCTAACATCTGTGCCTATCTTCCTCCACTTTTTATATGGGACGCCGCCACAGCATGGCCTGACAAGTGGTGCATCGGTGCGTGCCCTGGATCTGAACCCGGGCTGCCAGCAGCGGAGCGCGCACACTTTACTGCTACACCACAGGGCCGCGCACACTTAACTCCTATGCCACGCTACACCATAGCACCAATGTTCGTTCCACCAACAGTGCACAAAGGTTTCCTGTTCTCCACATCCTCGCCAACATTTGTTATTTCACACTTATAGATCTCTATTATTTTTTGATGTTTTGCAGTTTTCAGAGTATTTCTTTTCTACTTCTTTTATTAAATTTATTTATATTTTATTCTTTTTGATGCTATTGTAAATAGATTTCTTTGGTTAACTTCAATATCAGATTGTTTACTGCAGTGTATAAAATACAATTTATTTTTATATACTGATCTTGTGCTGTACTCAATTATCAGTTTTAACAGATTTTTAAAGTGGATTCCTTAGAGTTTTCTATATACAAGATAAGTCATATGTGGGGGGGATCAGAATTGGCCACCCCAAAATGTGTCTCTTTAGCTTCATTGTTATTATTTTCTAATTTTTTCCCCCGAAGCCCCAGCAGATAGTTGTATGTCATAGATGCACGTCCCTCTAGTTGCTGTATGTGGGACGCGGCCTCAGCATGGCCGGAGAAGCGGTGCGTGGGTGCGCGCCCGGGATCCGAACCGGGGCCGCCAGCAGCAGAGCGCGTGCACTTAACTGATGAGCCATGGGGCTGGCCTGGCTTCATTATTTTTAAGAACAAAAGACTCTGAAAGAGGGCTGGCTCGTGGCTCAGCGGTTAAGTGCATGCGCTCTGCTGCTGGCGGCCCCGGTTCGGATCCCGGGCGCGCACCCACGCACCGCTTCTCCGGCCATGCTGGGGCCGTGTCCCACATACAGCAACTAGAGGGACGTGCATCTATGACATACAACTATCTGCTGGGGCTTTGGGGGGAAAAAATAAAATTAAAAAAAATTAAAAACAAAAAAAAAAAGACTCTGAAAGAAATTTTGACCTTCCCTCTAACTGCCTAAAAGAATTTAAAATAGAAGGGCCTGTTCCAGGAAGGAGCTAATACCATAAGATAACTATAGTGTAATGTAAAATGTGTCGCCCAGGTCAGGTCATCTATAGTTGGCCGATTTGCATTTCCATCTCCATGTAAATTGCTTTCCTCCCCTTTGAAGACCCAAACCACTACCCGCAACATCCTCCTTTGTCTTTAGCTGAAAATGGTATTTAAGGTGGTGGCTTCAACCATTCTGCAAGTTACTCAGTTTTTCCGGGTTTCTCCCATGTATATGTGTTATAAAGCTTTGTTTGATTTTCTCCTGTTATTCTGTCTCATGTCAGTTTAATTCTTAGACCAGCCAGAAGGACCTAGAGGGTAGAAGAATTTTCTTCCTCCCCTACATATGCAAATGAAGATAGGTTTACATCTTCCTATCCAATCTGGATGTATTTTATTTCCCTTCATTGCAAAACTGTTCTGGATAAAATATCCAGATGTCAAACATAAGTGGCAAGAGCAGATATTCTTGTTTTGTTCGTCATTTTTGGGAGAAAACATCCAGCCTTTCACCATTAAATATAATATTAGCTGTGGGTGTCCCACCCTTGCCCATTATCAGGTTCAGGAAATTTCCTGCAAATCCTGGTTTTCTGGGTGTTTCTATCATGAAAGGATGTTGGATTCCGTCAAGTACTTCTTCTGAGTCTATTGAGATGATCAGGCCATTTTTCCTTTTTACTCTATTAATATGATGTATCACATTAATGGATTTTAAGAGGTTAACCCAACCCTGCATCTGTGGAATAAATCCCACCTGGTCATGGTGTATAATTCTTTTAAGATGTTGCTGGATTAGGTACTAGTATTAGTTGAGTTTTTTTTTTTTTTTTGATGAGGAAGATTAGCCCTGAGCTAACATCTGTTGCCAATCCTCCTCTTTTTGCTGAGGAAGACTGGCCCTGGGCTAACATCCGTGCCCATCTTCCTCTACTTTATATGTGGGACGTCTGCCACAGCCTGGCTTGATAAGCGGTGTGTAGATCCGCACCCAAGATCCGAATCCACAAACCCTGGGCCGCTGAAACAGAGCATGTGAACTTAACCACTATGCCACCGGGATGGCCCCTATTTGAGGTTTTTTTGATCTATATTCACAAAGGAAATAAGTCTGTAGTTGGGGTTTTTTTTGTAATAGTTTTCTCTGATTTGGGTATCAGGATACCACTAGCCTCACAAAATGAGTTTGAAGTGTTGTCTTGATTCTGTTTTGGGAGAGACATTGTGAGACATTGTGAGACATTAGAGACATCACTATTAAACCTTAATTAGAGGGGCCGGCCGGGTGGTGCAAGCAGTTAAGTGCCCGAGCTCCAGTTGGCTGGTTCGGATCCCAGGCGCGCACCAGCGCACCTCTTGTTAAGCCATGCTGTGGCGGCATGCCATATAAAGTGGAGGAAGATGGGCACGGATGTTAGCCCAGGGCCAGTCTTCCTCAGCAAAAAAAGAGGAGGATTGGCAGATGTTAGCACAGGGCTGATCTCCTCATTCAAAAAAAAAAAAAAAAAACTGGATGTTTTGGAGAATTCTCCTGTGAAACCCTCTGGGTCTGGGCTTTTCTTTATGGGTAGTTTTTTGTTTACTAGATCAACCACTTAAATTGTTATAATTCTAATCAGTTTTTCTGTTTCTTCTTGAGTCACTTTTGGTAGTTTGTATATTTCTAGGAATTTGTCCATTTCATCTGTTATCTAATTTGTTTGCATGCAATTGTTAATTCCTTTATAATCCTTTTTATTTCTGTCATCTCAGTAGTAATATCCCCTCTCTCACTCTGATTCTAGGAATTTGAGTCTTCTCTCTTTTTCTTTGGGTCAGTCTAGCTAAATTGTCTATTAGCTCTCTATGGTCAATCTTGTTGATCTGTTCATAGAACCCACATTTGGTTTCATTGATTTTCTTTATGGGTTTTCTATTTTCTTAATTTCTGCTCTAATTTTTATTATTTCCTTTTCTTCTTACTTTTGGTTTGGTTTCTCAGCCTTTCAAATGTATTAGGTAAAAGGTTAAGTTATTAATTTGAGATCTTTCTTCTTTGTTAGTTTAGGCATTTATGTGTATAATTTTTTTTCTATATAGTGTTTTCAATGTAACCCATAAACTTTGGTATATTGGGTCCTCCTTTTCATTCATCAAAAATGTTTTCTAATTTCTTTATTTCTTTGACCCATTGGTGATTTAGGGGTGTCTTGTTTAGTTTCCTCATATTTGTGAATTTCCCCAAGATAATGATTTTGTGTGTGTGTGTGTGTGAGGAGATCAGCCCTGTGCTAACATCTGCCAATCTTCCTCTTTTTTTTTTTTTTTTTGCTGAGGAAGACTGGCCCTGGTCTACCATCTGTGCCCATCTTCCTCCACTTTACCTGGGACGCTGCCACAGTATGGCTTGCCAAGCAGGGCGTCAGTGCGTGCCCAGGATCTGAACCGGCGAACCCCCAGCTGCCACAGCGGAGCACGCTCACTTAACCGCTTGCACCACCAGACTGGCCCTAGATAATGATTTCTTTTTTTTTTTTTTTTTTACTATTTGTTTTTTCCCCTTTTTTCTCCCCAAAGCCCCAGTAGATAGTTGTATGTTGTAGTTGCACATCCTGCTAGTTGCTGTGTGTGGGACGCCGCCTCGGCATGGCCGGGCATGGCCGGACAAGTGGTGTGTTGGTGCTCACCCAGGATCCGAACCTGGGCCGCCAGTAGCGGAGCGCACACACTTAACCACTAAGCCATGGGGCCGACCCCTAGGTAATGATTTCTAATTTCATTCCATTGTGGTCAGAGATCTTACTTTGTATTTTAAATTTCTTAACATTTTAAATTTAATAAGGTGCTTTTTATGTTGAGGATTTGATCTACCCTAGAGAAAGGTGCATGTGTAGTTGAGAAGAATATGTATTCTGTTGTGTAAGAATGTGTAAGAAGTTGCACACCAGATGTCACAGGCCGTGATCATATGCCCCAGTAATGATTCCACATTTGGAAAACAGTTTTAATTGACATCCCAATGTCTATAAGTTTGTAATACTCTAAACTCACTCTTCATTGTTTTCTAACAAACTTGCAAATTAAAGAGGAAAGTGGTAAAAAATGTCCCCATAAATCTCAGGTCTTTGATGATAGAACTTGTCTCTGCAGTTCCTCCATGGATAAGGTGTTACTTCTGGATTGCTATCTTTGTTGGGGAACAGATCAAGAAACACCCACTTGGCCTTTCCCACCAGAATATGCCTCAATAAATGTGTTAGGAAACCAACATAGGTGTTTTGCACATAAATAAGCACATCTATTTCCCCTATATCTTGGGCCTAATGAGCTAATCTATTTTCATAAATTTCTTAGGCATTTATAATTTTGTAAGGTTTGTGCATGGCCTTTGAACATCTTTATTGGAAAATTCATGTTTTATTTTTGATTATTAAGAGCTATTTAAACTTTTAGATATTATCTTTTTCTCTATATTATTTTTTTTTAATTTTTATTTATTTATTAATTTTTCCCCCAAAGCCCCAGTAGATAGTTGTATGTCATAGCTGCACATCCTTCTAGTTGCTGCATGTGGGACGCGGCCTCAGCATGGCCGGAGAAGTGGTGCGTCGGTGCGCGCCTGGGATCCGAACCTGGGCCGCCAGCAGTGGAGCGCGCGCACTTAACCGCTAAGCCACGGGGCCGGCCCTCTCTATATTATTATTGAAAACATTTTCCTAGGTGTTGTTTGTATATCTTTTATTACTATCAATGATCTATTTACATTTTTAGTTTAGCAAATCTATTTAACTTTTATTTACATTTTTCTTAGGATGTCATGACTTCCACCGCTTAAGTATACAGAAGTACTTTCTGATGTTTACTTTCAGTGTTTTCATTCTATCTTTTTTTTTAAAGTTTTTGTTATTTATTTTTTAATGAAAGCATTTTTTTTTTTAAGGAAGTTTGGCCCTGAGCTAACATCTGTTGCCAATCTTCCTCCTTTTTTCCTTTTTTTCTCCCCAAAGCCCCAGTAGATAGTTGTATGTCATAGTTGTACATCCTTCTAGTTGCTCTTTGTGGGACACCGCCTCAGCTTGGGTTAATGAGCAGTGCATATGTCCGCGCTCAGGATCCAAGCCAGCAAACCCCGGGTTGCCAAAGCAGAGCACACAAACTCAACTTCTACGCCACTGGGCTGGCCCCTTCATTTTATCTTTTTTAATGTTTAACTCTTTACTCCATACAGAATTTATTTGGACGTAGGAGACAAGAGAGTTATAGATTGCCATAATTCATCTATTTTGTTATATCCTTGTGTCTGTTTATAGACCATCGAGGGTTCATCTGACTAGTCCAGTTTCTCAGCATTGCCTCTACTGACATTTTTGACAAAGGTGAAACTCCTTGTCAAGGGGACTATTCTGTGCATCAGAGGATCCCTAGATGTCTGTAGCAGTGCTCTCCACCTCCCACAATCGTGACAGCCAGAAATGCCTCCAGATGTTGCCAGATGTTCCCTGAGAGGCAAAATCACCCCTATGACAGACAACTGGTCAGTTCTTATGGTGACAACAGACCATTAAATATCACTCCTCATTAATTTTTGTAATTAGTGCATCTGGTGAAACCTGTTCTTCTTCATTATTTATTTGCAATAATTTCCTGAATACCCTTTGGACTTATTTTCAGAGATATACTTTAGAATTACCGTAATTTGAGGGAGAAACAAAGATCCTGATGCAAATTTGAGCAGAAATGTCTTTAAAAATGTGACTGTGTGTACAGAGGTCTGCATCTTTGACTTCAGGAGTCTTCCATGCACCAAAGTTGGTTATATTTTCATGGAGGTGATGCCTCTGTCACCTCATCAAGGAACACTCAGACTTGTCTGCACATAGATCTCAACATGGCATTAGCCCTAAATCTCCAAATTTCCTATATGTTTTGCAGGACATGTGATTTTAATTCAATAATGTGTGTTGTTATTTATAATGTGGGTATTCACACAATGTTCAGCAAATTGACTCCATCAGTTGTAGTAATTTTCCAATTATTTTATCTTTAGCTTGTCAAATAAACAATGCTCTCATCTCCAATAACAATATGTGCTTCTTCCATCATATTCATCATATCAATCACTGTGTTTCCTGAGATGAAGTTGGAGATGAAAGCAATGACAAACACTTGGAGTGAGAAGAAATCTCTGGCTGTTGTTTGGATTGGCTCCTCCTTTCAATGGGCTGCCTCTCACTCACCACTTCCTCTTCATGCTCTGCTCCCAAACGTCTTTTCTGAGTACTGGGCTGGCCTGGCAGTCATTGTGCCTTAGAATGACTATGGGATTTTAGCACCAAAAAGTGACTAAAAATACTGTGACACCCTCTGCAGATTTCAACCAAGGGCAAGGGCATCTATTCCATAGTGGGGACTTGAATAAGGCCTGTGGGGAAGAATCAAGTTGTTTCTTTCTTTCTTTCTTTCTTTTTTGTGAGGAAGATCAGCCCTGAGCTAACATCCATGCCAATCCTCCTCTTTGTGCTGAGGAAGACTGGCCCTGGGCTAACATATATTGCCCATCTTCCTCCAGTTTATATGGGAGGCCACCACAGCATGGCCTGACAAGCAGTGCATCAGTGAGCGCCCTGGATCCAAACCCAGGCCACCAGCAGCGGAGCGCACACACTTACCCGCTACACGATGGGGCCAGCCCAATAGACTTGGTTCTGATTCATGCACAGCAGTCCATGCTCATCAATGAACCATTTGTTTTGTCCTAATTTCATGATAAGAGGTGAAGTGTGCTCAGTGGCAAAGCTTGGTCTGAGTCAGGCAGCCTGGTGGTGAATCTGAGCACCCTCCTGACTGCCTGTGTAAAGTCAGACAAGTCACTTAGCTCCCCCAGGTCTGTTTCCTCTCTTATCAAATAGGATCATACTGGTGCTTCCCTGCTAGAAGTCCATGAAAATGAAAAGTCATGAGCCAATCCAGCTATGGTGCTGAGTACAGTGCCTTACACTTAGTAAGCCTCCCTCAAGTGCCTTTAGTGTCAGCATTCCTGTTACTATTCTCACTGTCATTGTCATCATCTTCTTTATAATGAACTAGAAAGCAGAACTTCTCGCAGTGGAATCTATGACATTTTACTCTGCAGATGACCCAATCATTCCTTGACATGTAAGGTTGCAACTGGCCTGTAGGACTACTGAGAACTAGTGCTTTTAATAAAGTTCTGTGATGACTATTTGATTTCTTCTGTGGGTGCTTACTTTCCCATACTTTGAAATCTTCACTAAATAAACGCTGTGATAATTAGTTTTCGGTGATTCATGCCTTCCCCACTAGATAGAACAATTTGGTTTAGTCTCTCTCCCACAACTGCCTCAAACACCATGTCAATATTTCAGTGAGACCATGAAAAAAATATTTTTTTAAATGCAAACATGTATCTTGATGTTCTGCTATTGGAAGATACTTCATGCTTCCACCACAAGAAAGATCAATTGCTTCCTTGTTTTCATTTAAAGCTAAGAGTAGCTTCTTGAACCTTGGATAGCTGACTCCACTGGGGGCATATTTCAAGATCATGAGAAAAATATCTTTCTCCATGTGTACAAAGAACTCACTGAGCTCCTTAAGTGGAGCATTTGTTTGGCTTAGAGGACCATCTTGTAGGATATTCTTGAGTTCTCATGGGCTTCCCTCAGCGCAGGTGGATGCACCAACACTCTTATTCTGACCCTCACGTTTGCTGTGGTGGAGATTAACAGGAACCACATGCTCTTACCAAACACAACCTTAAGGTGTCATGTCTATTGTGCTGACCACAGTGATTAAAAGGACTTTGAGAGCACCATGATGTGACCTCAAGACAGAGCCAGACTGTCCGTAATGTTCCCTGTGAGAAGCAGAACAATTTATCAATTCATCAGTGCAGGAAGCACATCTGCATTTTCTGCCCAGATGAGGCCACTCCTAGAACTGTACAATTCCCACAGGTGCCAATGAAAGTAGGGTGGGGAAGGGTGGGGTGAAGGTAGCTTCCTCAGCACCATGTCCCTGCAGCTCAACAGTGTGAGAGACTGGAACCAGACTTCTTCACCAGTGAATGCACCAGACATCTTCACCAGACATCTTCACCAGTGAATGCACATTCTTAGGATGGTGTGTCCTTTATCTGAGGTGGAGATGAGGAGTTAGGAGATAAACCAAACAGAAAAAAAAACCCAGAGGCATTCCTGACTTGAGGAAATCAGAGTAGTTTCTAGGAAACCTGTTTCTAGACTATTGTTTTCTCTTTAGTTCTTAAAGGGAAGATGAAAAGCAGATAATGAAATGGAAATATCTTCTCCATCTCTCAGTACTTGATGCTGAAAATCCACGGAACTTTTCTTCCTACATGTCTGGGTGACTGATCGTTGATGCTACTGCCCAGCAGTGTTCCTCCTGTATGATGAGCACTGGTTGCAAACTGGGCCCTTTTTTTCTCTCGTCATTGAGATCACTTATGGTTCTTTGGCTTTGCCCGTCACCATCCCTCCAGGAATGCTTCTCTGGCCCTGGGCGTGGTAGAGTTATTGCTACAGTTTTGGTGGACTTGAGTAGGGCTGTTTGACTCAGATGATACAAAGGTAAGCATTTCCTCAGGGAACTGGAGGAGGAAATGGTCAGAAATTGTGTCTGTGCATACTGCATGGAGAGGATGCCTGTCATGGAGTGATTCCAGCACCGTCAGAATGAACGTTACTCTCTAGTGTCATAGACTCACCATCAGGGAGATGATTATTTACACGAAACCCAGTTTACTGGTAAGTCTCATTATAGATGGACTAAATAGTGTAACCACAAGTAAGGGGTGGGTATGACCACGGAGAGTGATTTCACCACCATGAGAAAGCGTCCCTGCTTATATTCTCCATGGGATATAAATATTTTCATGTTAAAAACATTTTCTAAAGTTAACCATTCTGAATTCCCAGAAGTCACTTTTCCTCTGAAATGATGGCTTGTTTTTGCTTCCAGTGCTCTTTTTCTGAAGCTGACTGAAGTTCTGGAAGGATGCCCACCTAATGCATCCCTGATGTGTCTGTGCCTGTGTACCTATTTGGCAAATCTACGTCAGACTCCAGTTGTCAACAAAGATCAAATGGAGAGAGACTAATTATTGCAGATGGCCAGGCGACTTTAATTGTGTGTGTTTGTAAAGGAGGATCACAGTTCCAGGAGTCGCCTCCCGGCACTATGTTTCAATCAAATGTCCCTGGAGAGGAGGAATTCTGGCTGGCATTGGGCTCCGACACCTAATTTCAGGTAGCTCTCGCTCAGGGACCAAGGGGCGAGGTCTCGGGATCTGGCAGTCGGCCAGCGCTGGAGCAGGAGGGCGGGGCAGTGCTCCGCCACTACCCGGACGTAGCCGCTCACTCGAGCCGCCTTGGGATCCCGGGCACCTGCCCTTAAATCCCCCAAGTGACTCTGCTGCCAACCCTGTCGCGCTGTGACCTGTACCGAGCACAGGAGTAGTACGAAGGACTCCGGGGAACCCAGGAAACCTACAAATGGTGAGAGTTTGGCCCGGGCGTTGGGGCTGGGGGAGGAGGGGCTGGTCGGAACCGGCCGTGGCGGGACCGGCCTCCCCGCGGTCGCCTCCGAGTCTGCGGACCCGAGTCCGCGGGGGCGCCGCTCGGACCTCAGTCCCCTCCGGCCGCAGCGTGGGGGCGGGGCCGGCAGCCGGGACCCCGGGCGTCCTGTGGTCACTGCGCGCGGCGACTTGGGCCCCGGAGCCTCTCTGGGCAGCGCTGCGCCCGCAGCCCCGCGTGTCCCCAGATGGTGCGGTGACCGCGGGGAGGGTCATCGGGGACAGTCGTGACTCGGTCTCCGGGGCTCCTGCGTGGGAGGAGCTGTGGCCTGTGGGGTCCCCAGTCCCTCCTTTCTCCCCAGGGGAACTCGTGTTCTCCTGAGTTTTCCAAATGTTTGGGAAGCAGGGTCTCACATCCACGACCCTGTCCCGTCGGCTCTCCTTAGGGCTGACAATAAATCCCTAAATTTCCAAATCCTTCCTCACATTCCCAAACACCAACTTCTCTCCGATTCACAGCATCATAATCAACTACAAACACACCCAATATTTTAGTTGTTTATCCTTTTTCCATAGCTAATGGGTGGCTCTTTTAAAAGGGTTTGTTCTTCGTTTGTAGATGTTTTACTTGAGAGAAAGTAGCAAATAACCACCTGGAACTACCTTGTATGAAATCCTTCTGCCTCCTCCCAGGATGTGTCCTGCGCACAGACATGCAATTGTAAGTCCTGTGGCTGGAGGTTCCTCTTGGCAAACTTTTCTGGGTGATCTGTCCTGTGGGCACTGCCCCTCCTAGGGTTTGTCAACTTGAAAAGATATATTCGCTTAAATTTAGTTTCAGTTTTTCAATGAATAAAAATTTATCTAAGCAGGGCCAACCCCGTGGCTTAGCAGTTAAGCTCGCGCTCTCCACTGCTAGCGACCCGGGTTCGGATCCCCGGCGCACACCGATGCACCACTACTCCGGCCATGCTGAGGCCGCGTCCCACATACAGCAACTAGAAGGATGTGCAGCTATGACATACAACTATCTACCCGGGCTTTGGGAGGAAAATAAATAAATAAATAAAATCTTTTAAAAAAAATTATCTAATCAATACAGCTTAAAAGACAATATAAAATATCTCCAAAGAGGGAAGAGGTGAATTTCAGAAAAAGTAAAATATTCCAGTTTTACATTGCATGATTTAAAATTGGTTTTTCTTTTTTCCTCCCCCTGAGCCTGATAGTAACATTCTGATGTCAGTTCTTTTATTTTGGGTGAGTTCAATTGGATTTCCAGGGCTTAGACTTGCAGATCTGAGGTGTTTAAGTAAGATTAATAGTTTATAAAACAATTTTTTTGTCTTGGAAATAATACTTAACATCTTTTTTCCCCAGAATGCAATACATTCTTGTGAGGTTTCTTGTTAAGCCAGCAAATCGCCATACAGTTTTCTTCCCTCATTTCCACAAAAAGACTGGTTTGAGTGTTTTAGCTGGATTGTTCAAACACTGGATTTGTCACTTTTAAAATATCAGTGGTCGTCCAAAAAATCTCCAGTGGGAGCAGAGGCCTGAGGGCAGTGGATCTAAGCTAAGGCCCCCTTGGGGCTGCAAAGGGAAGGACTTGAAGGCCCAGTTGTTCTTCCTGGGGAGCCTCCCCCTGCAGGTGTCCTCCTGCTCACACCCCCCATGGAAGGAGCCTCTATACTGAGAGGAGCTGCAGAACCCTGGAAAGCTGGGGGTGCACGTGCACATGGGGGTGGGGAGGTGATGCCCTTTCTGAGGTTGTAACTGTGGTTTCCTTGGGCCTGTTTTGAGACATAATTTGGGGTTTTGCGTCCACAGTGTAGGTGCACTCAGAGTGTGATTTGTTTATGTGAAGAAAGTCAGGAGTTCTGTGTCCTGGATTAGGGTTCATTAATTTGGGAGTTCACTTGGTCAGAACCTTAAACTGAGTCCAGCTGAGTTTTCCTCATTGTGAGAAGGGAAGCCTGAGAGAGGGAGCATTTGCATTATTCCCTGGGGAGAGGAGGGTGTGTGGAGCTCCCAGAGTTCACTCCTGTGGCTGCTCAGGTGCCCCACCCTCCTCCACCAGGGACTGACCCACTCCAGGGGTTCTGTCCCAACCAGGAGAGTCAGGAACATGGAACCTTCTGAGGGTGGCTTTCTTTCTGTCCTGTGGGAAGCAGGCTGCTCCTCTGTGCTGATTCCAATATTTGTGTTTTTTTCCTGTGGATTCCTGTATGGATTGTGCAGCCCTTTGCCTCTAGTTTCCCTTAGCACTTGGGCCGTGACACTGTAAGTTGATGGAGAGATAGGATGTGAGGAAAGCAAGAAAATTGTGGAAACAAATAGAATTTCTGTTTCATTTAGTCAAGAGAACCGCAAGATGTGAGATGAACGTATTAAGTTTTTGAGCACATTTTTTATTTTTAGGTCAATTTTTCTATGTGCGTGTCTCTAGAGAACAGAGATTTAAAAGGCTAAAGTGATTGAATTTCTATTTTGATCGATTGGAGGAAAACTTCTGAAAGCCTATAAATCTTTGAAAATCCAATACATTTAAGGGGCTAAACTTAAACCCCTATTGCATTGTAATATACTGCTTATTCCTGAAAATACCCAAGTGTAAGATATGGGGGAAGGACTATTGAGACAAATAATTCACAATCTATAAATCAAAATTGGGGTGAGTTTATTTTGAGCCAACCCTGAGGACCATATAGCTTGGAAGAGTCCCTTCACAAAGGAAGGAAGCACTCCAAAGTAGTGGGGTGTACAGAGTGGTTATACACCATCTTGGAAAAAAACAGCATACATTACTTAGGATAGGAATGTCCCTTTTGGGCCGGCCCCATGGCTTAGCAGTTAAGTGAGTGCACTCCGCTGCTGGCAGCCCAGGTTCGGATCCCGGGCACGCACTGACACACTGCCTCTCCAGCCATGCTGAGGCCGCGTCCCACATACAGCAACTAGAAGGACGTGCAACTATGACATACAACTATCTACTGGGGCTTTGGGGGAAAAAATAAATAAATAAAATTATAAAAAAAAAAGGAATGTCCGTTTTACAATAGTCATGAGATCGCTTTGCTGACACAGCAAAGGTGAGCACAGGCTGAACACCGCAGGTTGGTAATTAATCCTTAGTTTTTAGGGAAAGATGCTTATCCTAAAAGAAATGCCGATATGGGGGAAGCTACATCCCTAACTTTAGGGGCATCATTCTTGTCTTTGGGACATAGTAAATATTTAAAGCAGATGGACAATGCAGGCCACGTCAGGCCCTTTTGGAAAAACAAGGTCCAGCTGAATTAGTTTTAAACCAAATGGCTTCCTCATATGCTCCAATATATCCTTTGCTTGTCATTTATTCAGCAGAACAAACTAGGATGCTACATGTCCTTTTAGTTAAAAAGAGATTTGAAAATTTTCATTTTGTGGTTTGCACTTTTCTAACTGTTAGTATTTAAAGAATTAAATCCTATAATAGTTTCCTATGTACAAAAGTTAAAGACTGTTAAATAGTAAAATAGAGTATAAATTTCTCTGTTTGAAATAAATCTGTAAGACAGCAAAGTCTAACTTAAGAATCACTGCCAACATATCCTGGTCCCCTCCAGCACTGTTACGCAAGTCACCCCCAAATACACAGTTTTGATTATGTTTTGAGCCTCCTGTCAGTGTTTCTTTATATAAATCAAGCAATTGAAAATGCATATTTTTCTTACCCACTTGGTCCTTGTAATGAGCAGTCAGACACCACATTTTTGATGACTGCTCACAGCTTAGGCCTCACCCCACCCTCTTCCCCTTGTGCCCCAACCTGGACAAGCTGATGAGAAAGCCTGGGTGTTCTCTCCTCTAGAGCAGGCAGGAGATTCCACCACACAAGCCCCTGCCTGTGTGCAGAACTCTTGCCCCGGCCCCACCCCCAAGCCCAGTGCACACCCAGGCCAGGCTCCGTTCCTTGCTTTCTGAGCCCTGCCAGAGCCTCTTGAGAGGCTGACCTGCCCTCTCCCTCAGACCTCTATTACTTGAATTCTAAGCCTTTGCCACCCTGTGTGTGTGTGTGTGTGTGCCACACTGGCATCAGTCTCAACAAGGGACCCACCCCTCTGCAGTGACCATAACAGTTGTGCCCTGAGCAGCGTATCCAGACACGACCCCCACCCGTGGGTCTGTCTTCTGCTCTGACTTGCTCACCTGCTCTGCTGCCTGGTGGTGGCCTGCACTGTGGGCTGCTGCTTGCTGGGGAGCCTGTGCTGTGAGCTGTGCTGCCCCGTGTTGCAGTGTTGACCCACCAAGCCTCAGTTCTAGGTTCAGCTGAGCAGAGTTGGCAGTTTGAAGGATGTATAGGCGTTTGGGAGCAGGACTATGGGATTGGGGCCTCCTTAAATGAGTCCTGGGTCAGTGTCTTTGCTGGGATTTATCTGTGTGTTAGAGTGAAGCTGTGACAGAGGCTGTGTTGGCCTGACATACCCCAGGGATGGGGTGGCACAGGGGGACTATACCCTGTGCAAGAGGAGGGCCCATCCATGGTCAGTCCTGAAACAGCTGTCATTTAAAAAGAGAAAGAGAAGAGAGGGGGAAAGGCAGCCAGTAGGTGGCAGACTGAGTCCACACTCCTAACACCAGAGGGCTCACCAGGACCCTTAAGTACCTCTGATGCTGCTGCTGCTGCCTCTGCTGCCACAAAGATCCTGACCCTTGGGGTTATAGGGGACAACACCCAGGGCACCCCTGTGGCACAGCAGAGGGATTAGTTCAAACCTGACTTAACTCCAGGGACCTTAAACTCACTAAAGCACCCAGTTGTCATGGGGGAGGCTCCTAACCCTGATGGCACTGTTTTGAGCCTCTTGGGAGGAAAACATGTATAAATACCAGGGTAGAGAGGCACTCCTTCCCCTGAAGTATATCCAGTGATCAAAACAATAAAACAGGGAAAGACAAGAGGGAAGGAACAAAAGAAAAAATACTGAAAGAAAGGTCCACAGTTTGCCCCAATTAGAAATCCAAAAGATACTAAAAGAATTTACATAACAAAACAGATAAAGGTACACTGCTTGGCTTTGGGCCTCTACAACATAGGTTCTGAATTAATTTTGCTATCTGATGGAATGTACTAATTCAGAAACCTTCAGGCAGTTAATCAACACTAGGTGTCAAATTACAGTTATTCCTGGGATCCCACTAAATTCAAGGAAGGTGCCCCTGATGATCTATCTTAGGGGTGTTAATAAATATAATATGAGGACAAATAAGACAAATGTTTCTCCTTAACCTTCAGAAGTATGGTTTTGCTTAAATTCTCCATGGTCGTAGTAACCTATTGTCCTAAAACATCCCATAGTGAGCTGGGAAGCTCAGAACCAGTGATCAAGAATTAAAGTTAAATGACGTCTTGCCACTTACAAACTGGCTTGACAAAATGGGACCCCATGACCTTACCTCCTAAATAAAGTAGTTAATATGGCCCAATGTAAATCACCCAGGGCCTTGAAAAATTGAAAACCATATGCAAAACCTATTTAGTGAAGGGTTACTTACTCCCAGTGCTTCTCCTTTCAATGGTTGAATTTGGCGGCTTCTTAACCTGGAAAGAATGAATGACATCTCACGGTGGTTTACTGCAACCTTGAGGCTATGGTTGCACCACACAGACCTCTATACCCAGTCCCCAACAGTGTGGAAATTACTGACTACAACCAATCAGCAAGTGATAAATATCCTGCTCTCACAGATTTGGCTAAGTCTGTTCTGTCAGTGCCTATGTCAACAGCCTCTCAACTGCACTTGGCCTTCCCCTCTGAAGGGACATGATGCACCTTTACTGGGTTCTCCTCGTGAGTCTTCAACAGCTGTGCCCTCCCACACAGTCACTGCAGCAGGATCTGACCTGCATCCTGGTTTCTCTAAGAACACAGGTATGATGTACATTAATGACATCTCCTCTGAGGACATTCAGGACTTACAAATATTGAAAAAAGGAGCTCAGAAAAAGTAGATGGGACATTGCCATGCATATAATGTGAGTCCCTGAAAACTTTGTTAAATTTCTGGAAATTGTTTGATAATGTGAGACCTGCTCCTTCTCTGGCCCCAAGAAGAAATAGCTATTGTTCCCCTCAGCACCCACAGGATCTAGTAGGTCCTTCAGTTGTTCCAGAGGTAAGATATTTCTTGTATACAAATTTTACTTGAGCCCATTTGTGCTGTTACTTGCAAATTTGCCACCTTGAGTGGGCACCCCTACCATGAAAGTCTGGAGACACTCTTCAAATTGTCGTACAGCAAAGACTCCTCTTAGTGCACTCACTATGCGCCTTCACTGTAGAGGCCTCAGTGACCTCTGTCATGCCTCCTGGGGGACCCATGATGGCCTTAAGTTGTCCATAGGCTTCTGATGCAAAAACCTACCCTAGGCCCCACACTATATACAATTAGAGCTGCAAGATCTCTACTTATGAGACTATCCTGAAAGTAGACGGCCCTGACCATGGGACCACCTATCCAGCAGTCCATTTTTCCTTGGGACTTGGAAGTAGCACCCCAAGAGCTCAGCATGGCTACTGAGACCCCCTGGAGACATGACGGACCCAAACCTGGGCCCTCTGGGATATGCTACCCACAGGATATCCTACCTTCCCTGTCTTCAGTCCCTTGCCAGGTGCCATTGTGCTGAAGGAGGTCACCCGTTTCCCAGACCCCCAGGCTCCCTGGTTGAGGTCCTTAGAATTCCCTGAGTGAAACGCAATGGGAGTTCATAGACTTTAGGGACAACATCACCTCATTTGTACATGACGGAGCTCAGGCACAGTTGCTTTTCATGTCTTAATTGGGACATCTCTGATGAAGGACCAGACCCAAGGGTCATCACACTGACCATACATCCAGCGGTCATCTTAGCACCGACCAACAATTGTTCCCATCTACACATGTTTACTACTCTTGGGTGATTCTCAAAGAGTTGCCCCTTTGTGGTAAGAGAACTCCAGGAATCTCTTGCCTCAGTTACCCTCAATATAAATCAAAGTACAGCATTTGGCATTTTCTTTTTGCTGCTATTCAGACTGACCCAATATATACCCCCATTAAACCATGGCGCTCCTCCCAATTAGAGCAAGAGTTACGTTCATCTGCACTGTTGTAACTCATCTTGAGTTTATTCTATGAGTACAGTGATAACTATGCATGTTCAGTGTGATTTCTTAGTGGAAACCTGAAAAAGAGCTATGGATGTTTAGAAGGTAATCATCCAAGGAATAATTGAGTTGACAGATTATATCATTTTGAGTAATTTCCTAATTTAGTGTAAACGGAGATATGGGACATGTTTAATGTCTTTTTATTGCAGGCATAGCTGGAAACATTTTGTTTCAATGATCCACAAAGCCCCATAACCCATTTCCTGTTCCCAGGTATCATTTCCATACACCTGGACTTCCAGCTCATGTTATGGAAGAGGAACAAGGAAAAGTAACAGCTTTGAGTTTATTAAAGAGCAAAAGAAATACAATCTTTTCCATTTTTTAGTGCTGAGTTATGTATTGGAGTGGTTTAGTAGAAATGGGCACCACAAGAGTGTTCTTTTGGTGTGATGGAGTGTTCTCCACATTTTAGTGGTAGTGCTACTATACATTTGTGAAAATTCACAACTATACTTAAAATAGTATATATATATTCAAAACAATTAATAGAAAACAAAGAACAAAAATGCTTCCATATGCTGGGAGAATGTTCCGCTCTCCTGAACCTTGATTTTTACATGTGCAACACTTCTTTCTACCTCAGGATCCTTCCTAGGGCAATGAAGGACTGGGAAGGAGGACTCAGTCCCCAACAGGCCTTTCTTCAACCTCATCATAATTGAGAAAGCACCCGCTAGGGTTACACCTGTCCTCGTCTCATACTCATACCTAGGCATGAAGTGAGAGGGCTTCCAGAATCTGTCTTTGAGTTTAAATAAGTTTCATGGACAGATCTTTGGAACTACTGTGGTTCTAAAACATACAGGTGTCTCCCACAGCGCTCCCCAAGTGGAATCTAGTTCGTAGGCATCAGCATCATGTCTTTCCATTGCAGTCCTGAGTCCCTTGCCAGCTGTATGTTTCCCAGCTCAAGGCAACTCTCTGCCTGCCTGCAGGCAAACATCTTTAGAAATCCACACCTGTCCCTTCTGGAAAATTTCTCTGCACCACACCAGGGGGCTGTGAGCTGAGAGGGTGGAAGAAGCAGTGGCAGAACCCATGTCATGGGCACATGCCCCCCAGCTGCAACAATCTCTTAATTGTCATGTCTACTTGCTTACTTACCAAATACTTAAAAATTGACTGACTTTGAATTGGGAAACAAATGGCTCTAGCATCTGACCAAATAACAGGCACTCCATTAGTGTCTCCCTCCCCCGACTCCTACACCACAGAGGCTTCAGCAGCCTCCTTTCATGCCTCCCAGAGTGTCTAACCCACCCGTGATGGCCATAAATTGCCCAGGACATTCTGGCACAAGAAACTATTCTCAGCCTGATGCTAAACACAATTAGAGCAGCCACTGCTGGCAACAGACACAGTCTTTCTGGAAATGGAGGCTCTCACAGACCCTCAGTTGATAATCCATTGCAGACAGCTTTCCATTTTTCTTTTGGGTCATGAAATCAGGACACTTCAGCCTTGCTTCATCACATAGGCCTCCTCATTGCAAAGGTATTGGTCCCTACAGGATAGAGCCAAAAATGGGCCCTCTGGTGTACCCCACCTACAGGAGGAAGGGTGTTCCCCTGTCCTCTGAACAATGCAATCATCCTGGAGGAAATCACCCCTTTTCTAGACTCACTGACTCCTGGGGGAGTTCCTTGGTTATCACATGAGTGATGAGGAGATTTCATACTTTATAGATTATGTGCCACCAACACAACTAGTGGAGTCCACTGGAGAGATGCTGCTTCCTGTCCCAGATCAAACAGGCCATCCCTGATCAAAGACTGCAGCCAAGCATCAGCTCAGTTAGTCAGATTCAGGCAATCAGGCCAGCACTACAGGACATCCTGGCCATGGGTCAAACTCATCGGCACGTTTTCACAGATCCTTTGGCCTTTGCCAATGATCTTGCCATCTGGTCCCACCGATAGCTACAAGAACTTCTTATCCGAGGTGGCCCCTTTGGGATAAATACTTCTGGGAATCTCTTGCTTCACAATTGCCCAAGCACAAATCATTGTTACTCCTAATTCTTCGCATATTAAACCTCAATCTGCAGAGGCTTATTTCAATGTTCAGGGTGATAAATTGACTCAAATTTCTGAGACTCATACTGACACCTCAGCCCTAATGGTATTAACCTTGGCCCTGTGAGTCCATGTAATATGAAATCAGTGAGGGGCCTCTGTCCTAAATGTCAAGGCAGAACACAAAGGAATTCCCTCCTCCTCTGCCCTGGTTGACTTAGTGACTGACCAATGCACCTGATGTGAAAATACACGCCTCTGGTAATATAATCAGTGGAATGAATTTCCAGGATGAGGAAAGGGTCCCTACAGCTGATGGCAAATAGACTTTATAGGGCCCCTCACCCTCTCTGCTGGGCTTCTTGCTATGACTGGACCATGTTAGATACTCATATAGACAAATTACGTATCCTATCAGTCATGTCTCTGCTGAGACCAAAATGCAGGACTTCCTATCATACTATGATGTGATCAACTCATTTCTCCAAATATACAACACTGGGCTCTTCAAAAAGGCATTCAATGGAACTTTTACCTCTTTCAGAGCCCCAGGCTACAGCCCTCATAGAAGCTAGAATGGCTTACTTGGACATAACTTGCCACCTTCAAAATGGTTCTTCCTGCTGTTCAAGACATAGTTAGATTCAAACCCCAGTCTTTAGGGCCCATTTCTTTGTTCTGATCATGAGGTTTGCTGGCACTTTATAAGTAGAGGCCTTTCTATAACAGACATTTCTGTCAAAATGGTCACTCTCCTAGGTCATTCATTATTGTAATAGTGCCCACTACCCACCATTGTTATATCCCACTCCCGAGTCCTCCTCCTAACATCACCTGTACTCTGTACCCTGGATGTCGATATTTGATTTGGGCCATCCACCTTCAAAACACCTTCTGGCCCATCTCAACACAAATGTACTGTTTTCCTATCAACTGCACTCACATTCTCATTGTGGTGGGAGTCGCATGCACTGACCCGGGCACATATGATGTCATTCAACAAACTCGCATCATTAATGCCAATCAAGAAATATCCAAAACACTCAAAACCCATGCAGCAGACAGCTAATATTTCATAACATTTCTATGAAGGCAAACATATGGTCCTGATGACACTTGGCTTGGCAGTATTTATCGGCCACCCAGGGAGAGCACCCAGAGGGGCTGCTTGCAGCATGTGGTAGACAGTGCTGACAAGGGGCCACCAATAACCACAGTGAGACAAAT
This sequence comes from Ceratotherium simum simum, assembly GCF_057802395.1. Lineage (NCBI taxonomy): Eukaryota > Metazoa > Chordata > Mammalia > Perissodactyla > Rhinocerotidae > Ceratotherium > Ceratotherium simum. The sequence goes on along the minus strand of NC_141938.1, from coordinate 2,645,900 downwards.
AATTAAAAATCAACAGCAAATTAAACAAATTTAACAACAACAAAATAAACAATAACATTACTAAAATAATTGAACAGAGTTCTGGAAACCTACTGATATATTTTTCTCAATCTCTCCAACACCCTGGGATGAGTAGATTCAAATGTTTCTTTGAGGTTTCTCCATCTTAATTGTATGTTGGTTGTGCTTTTCACATGGCTTTTAAATTTCATATTCAAACAATTAAATATTCAAATTAAAACTCATTTAAATGAGGGCCGGCCCCGTGGCTTAGCGGTTAAGTGCGCGCGCTCCGCTGCTGGCGGCCGGGGTTCGGATCCCGGGCGTGCACCAAGGCACCGCTTCACCGGCCATGCTGAGGCCGCGTCCCACATACAGCAACTGGAAGGATGTGCAGCTATGACATACAACTATCTACTGGGGCTTTGGGGGGAAAAAAATAAATAAATAAAATCTTTAAAAAAAAAAACTCATTCAAATGAGATGGGACATCATTCAGTCAACAAACATCAGGAGTGAACTTAATAAAGACACTGACTGCCTTTTGATGTTTGACTGTTTAATGGGCTTTAGATACCTGCCCCACTGCCGGGCCCACAAGGGGTAACTAAGTTAGGATGCTGACACATGCCCCTTTTCTTTGTGTCAGTGGGTAGGAGGGTCTAACCTTGAAAACCTGCAGCGTCTATCCCTACACACCTTAAAGGGCCAACCTACTGTCCTTTGCACAAGCCACCTCAACCTGCTTATCCTTGCCCTACTCTCCTTAGAAAGTATCTGTGAGTAATAAACATTTAATACTTGATGGCAACATCAGCCTCGCCATCTGATCCCATTTTGGGTAGCAGACTGATCCTGCTCCCAAAAGAGCAATGATAAAACAGAAGGTAACCAATGGGAAATGTCTTTCAGGTGACAACAGGAAGTCAGGGTGGGGAATTTTGAGAAGAGCAGGATAAGACTCTCAAATGCAGATCCCTGTATGATAACGTTTTTAGACACATTAGTCACAAAAAAAACTCTGAAATCACTCACATGGTCACTAGCAGTAGAATCAATAAGTGAAAATGGAACAGTCTCACAAGGGAAAATACAGAGCAATGGAAGTGAATGGATGGCTGCTGATCCGATATGTAAAGAGCTTGGAGTTATTCTCGTCTTCATAAAAAGAAAAAAGCTGAATGACCTGAAAATCAACACCTCTTATTAGATACATGAGACATTTGAGGTTCAGGGCAAACCAATGCCTCAAAAATGAGAGACAGGTGAACACAGAAAATAACTGCTTACTGGGAGCAGAAGTCACTGGAACCAGCAACATCTAGGAACACGTGAACTGTAATAGTATGGACTAGCTTGAGAAATAAAAGCTCTAGCAGGGGCAGTATTTGTGCCTACCCATTGGCACAAAAAGATAATTCATAATTTATGAACTTTTCCTTCAGGAGCCCAACCAGTTTGTCATAGTGAGGATCAGAAAAAATTGCCTCCTGCTTCATGCAGGAAATGGGGGAAAACATTTTGATATGCACACAAAGCATTTTGTTGTCTGTAGTGTATACCATCCCTCAAAGGAAACTAATGTGCCAAAGTCTTATCTGATTGGACAAAGTGCAAACAGACACCGATGGTCACTTCAGGTTCCTCTCTGACTAAAGTGGAGGAAATGTAAGTGCTAAGAACCTGTTCTGAAGTTCACAGTCCAGGGATTCTTTACCACCAAACATTGCAGGATTCATCATAACAGAAGAGGACATTTTCCCTTTCAAATACCTGACACCATAACAGCAGGGTCCCAGGATGAAAACATTGGATTAAAACAGACACCTGTGTGACACAGGGTGTACTTAAGAATGAGTTTCTGGGGAAACCCAAACACACCAGGGAGATAAGTACAAGGTCATGACAGACTATGAAGCCCCTGACACCTCCAGCTGCAGCAAACCTTAAACATAGTCTAACTTTTATTCAAGAAAACATAAAACTTCACACTAAAGGCCTATTTACCTTAAATCCTGTTACTTCATATATCATGTCTATGTTGCAACTGAAAATTAGAGGACATACTAAAAGGAGGGAAAAAACACATTTTGAAGAGACAATGCAATCATCAAGACAAGACTCGAGTACAACAGAGATTTTTGAATGACCAGACTGAACTTAGAAGAACTAGTAATTTCACATAAAGCAGACTTCAGAAAGGGAATATGTATGATAAGACACTTATATTAAAAGCACATAAAGACCTATTATAACTGAATAATAAAAAGTTAAGGGCTGGCCCCGTGGCGTAGTGGTTAAGTGCGCGTGCTCCGCTGCTGGCGGCCCAGGTTCGGATCCCGGGCGCTCACTGACGCACTGCTTGTCAGGCCATGCTGTGGCAACGTCCCATATAAAGTGGAGGAAGATGGGCACAGATGTTAGCCCAGGGCCAGTCTTCCCCACAATTAAAAAAAAAAAAGTTAAATAACTCAGTTTAAATATGGCAAAGGATCTGCATACACATTTTCCAAGGAAGATATATAAATGTCCAAGGGCATATGAAAAATGCTGGACGGGGCCAGCCTGGTGGTGTAGTGGTTAAGTTTGTGCACTCCACTTTAGTGGCCTGGGGTTCACAGATTTGGATCCTGGGCACAGACCTACACACCACTCATCAAGCCATGCTGTGGTGGCATCCCACATATGAAATAGAGGAAGATTGGCACAGGTGTTAGCTCAAGAACAATCTTCCTCAACCAAAAAGAGGAACATTGGCAACAGATGTTAGCTCAGGGCCAATCTTCCTCACACACAAAAAAAAAGTGCTGGACATCACTGGTCACCAAGGAAATGCAAATCAAAACTCCAATGAGATACCACTTCACAACCACTAGGATGGCTAGAATCAAAACATGAAATAATAACAAATGTTGTCAAGGATACATGGAGAAATTTCAACCCTCATACGTGGGTGGTACAAATATAAAATGGTGCATCCACTCTGGAAAACAGTCTGGCAGTTCCTCAAAAATTAAACCTAGAATTACCATATGATCCATCAATTCCTCTACTATGTATATGCCAAAGAAAAATGAAAACACATGTTTGAACAAAAACTTGTACATGAATTTTATAGCAACGTTATTTCTAGTAGCCAAAAGGTGGAAACAATCCAAATGCCATTAAAGGATGAATAGATAAATGCAACATGTTTTACTCATCCAATGGAATATTATTCAGCCATAATAACGAATGAAGTATTGATACATGCTACAACAGGAATGTGCCCTGAAAAAATTATGCTAAGTCACTGAAGTCAATCCCAAAGACCATATATTTAATTATTCCATTAGGAATGATTTATTAATAATTTATTATTATATTATTTATTATATTATTTTACAATAATTTATTAAAAGAGCTGAATAGGGAGCACTATAGAGACAGAATGTAGATTGTGGTTGTCTAGGGCTGGGACTGGAGGAGGAAGATGAGAGGACTGGGAGTGATAGGTAAAGGGCAGAGAAATTTCTTTTTGAAGTGATAAAAATGTTCAAAAATTGTGATGATTGCATGTATCTACAAATATACCGAAAACCATTAAAATATACATTTTAATGGGGTGCACTGTACAGTATGTGCATTACATCTCAATAAAGCTGTTCAAATAAATAAGTAAATGCCTTAAGAGTTTTGTAATCCAGGCTCTTAGGCATATAAGAGTTTCCAGGATAATGAACACATCCATCACCTCACAATGTTATGATGTGTGTGTGTGTGTCTGTGTGTGTGTGTGTGGTGAGAGTGCTTAAGATTTACTCTCTTAGCAAACTGCAATTATACAATACACTGTACGTATATCAAATCATCATGTTGTAATTTTTAAATACAATTTTATTAGTCATTTATACCTCTATAAAGCTGGGGGTGGAGATTTTCAAGGTGCTTCCTAAATTTACACAACAACTTATTGTTTTTCCTGTATCAGTGAAAGTAGGATTTCAGTTACCTTAGGAATATTATAGCCATTTACATTTCTTTTTTTTTTTTTTTAATTTTTATTTATTTCTCCCCCAAAGCCCCAGTAGATAGTTGTATGTCATAGCTGCACAACCTTCTAGTTGCTGTATGTGGAACGTGGCCTCAGCATGGCCGGAGAAGCGGTGCGCCGGTGCGCGCCCGGGATCCGAACCCCGGGCCACCAGCAGCGGAGCGCACGCACTTAACCGCTAAGCCACGGGGCCAGCCCACCATTTACATTTCTAAGTTTTCTAAGGACACAGGCAAAAAACTAATCTAAAATAAATTTCCTACTAGTGTAAAATGTACACTTGAGAATTTAATGAACACATCTCATAGCTTGTGGTTGGTCTGAGAAAAGTCCCTGCACCCAGCTATGGCTGTGGGGTTCAAACTTCACACCAGAGCCAAGTGCCTCAAGATTCTTTATCTTAAGAACCAAATGAGTGGGGGTGAGAAAGGGATGGGTAGAAGGCTCAACACTGACAAGGATCAAAGATCAAAATGGAGCCAGACTCTTTATTACAGAGGTCACATTTAAGGGTCTGCATTTTTTTTTTTTTTTTTTTTGTGAGCAAGATCAGCCCTGGGCTAACATCCATACATCCATGCCAATCCTCCTCTTTTTGCTGAGGAAGACTGGCCCTGGGCTAACATCTGTGCCCATCTTCCTCCACTTTATACAGGACACCACCACAACATGGCCTGACAAGCGGTGCATCAGTGTGCGCCCAGGATCCGAACCCGGGCCACCAGCAGTGGAGCGTGCGCACTTAACTGCTATGCCACGTGGCCGGCCCCAGGGTCTGCATTTCTAAACAAAGGCTAGAGTTCCATGAGTGGCCTTTGTCAAAACTGACTTTAGTGGAGCCATTTTAAAATGGAGTTGGAGCTGCCTTTCCAGAAAAACTGCCTTGCTGTCTTGAACTGTGGACCGGGCCAAACCTTTGGACTCGAATAAAGCCACCATTGCTTTACAACTAATTGTTTGAGAAGTTAACAGAGAAATGAACATCCTGATCATAAGACTGAAAATTTTGGACTTTATCTTTGAAGATAGGGTCAGTAATCAATTATGTATAGCCAAGGACAACTTGGCTTATTAACACCTATAGAAATTGTTTTCCTTTTTTCTTCTTCTTTTCAAGGAATTATCCCCTGCCTTTTTCTCATAAAAGCCCTCTGTTTTCAACCTATAAGTGGGACACTATTTGAGTTTCTACCTGAATCTGTGCCCCGCAAATTGCAATTCTTTGATCTCAAATAAACTCACTGCCTCTTAAACTGGTTTCTTTTTTTTAAGGTTGACATATGGTGTCAGAAGTGGGATATGAGTGATCTCATCTTTGTGGACTGGAGTTCTCTGGAAGTGGGTGCAGTACCTACACAAGCCTCTTGTACTCACTGCTTCCACAGACACCATCTCCTCTGACCAGGAGTCCTCCCAGGCTTGACTTCCCTCATTTTGGTTGAGGTCATTGCCTTTCTTTGGGATTTGGGCTCAATTGCCTAGCAGGAGATGACTGCCTCAAAACCGGCTCACAGCTTTTGCCATTCTGAAGGGTTTCTCTATTTGGGCCAGCTCAAGGTGGCTCATGGCTACTGCCATCTGGAAGACCTTCCCTATTTGGTGAGTACTCTAAATTTTTTTTTCCCCCAAAGCCCCAGTAGATAGTTGTATGTCATAGTTGCACAGCCTTCTAGTTGCTGTATGTGGGACGTGGCCTCAGCATGGCTGGAGAAGCGGTGCGTCGGTGCGCGCCTGGGATCCGAACCCAGGCCGCCAGCAGTGGAGCGCGCGCACTTAACCGCTAAGCCACGGGGCCGGCCCAGGTGAGTACTCTAAATTAAAGGGGAACACTTCAAAAGGGGTTCCCCCATTGTCATCCTTGTTGCATGCTTTTCTTTAACGCAGGACTCTCAATTTCTAAAAACTTCCAAAAAATTCCTCCCTTGGGAACTCCAGCTGGGAGTATGTTTAAAAATTATGGTCATTTTTTCTGTAAATTTTTATCTCAATGGACTGAAATTACTAAAGATGATTTAAAATTATAGTGGCCACTTTGGGGCTCCTTTGAGCTTCCAAAATTTGTCTTTTTGAGCACCAAACTTGAAAACAGCAGATTTAAAAACGAGCAGATAGAATGGAATGATTTTTTAATTGGCATTTACAAGCATCCAAATGACAAGAGGAATCTAAAACTGCCTCTTTACCGAATACTGTCTCTAGATTGAATGAGTTTTCCAAATTAGAAAAGGTCATAATACTGTTCCTGCTCCATCTCTTTCTCAGTCCTCTCCTTCTAACCAATACCCAGCCCCCTCCCCTCTATCCTTCTCTTGCTGAGCTTCCTTTCCTACTCTCAGGACTCTGGAGTCCCTCTTGATCCTCCTGTTAACCCTCACCTCAAGCCCCTATCTCTGTGTTCCCCTTATCGACTCTGCTGATGGCCCTCATGTTATTGCCACTTATAACCCCTGGACAAAGGCTGGATTAAGAGCAATAGCTAAAGAATTTCCTAAGCTCTCAGAGGACCCCTATCAGTTTGCTGAAGAATTTGACATTGTCATCTAAACTTACCACCCTCGTTTCTCTGACCTTTACCAGTTAATTCACCTCCTAGTCAGTGAAGGCCAAACCCAATACTGGATGACTAAAGCCAGATGGACTAATCTCATGGATGATTTTAATTGAGTCCTTCCAGCAGATAGGGACCCTGCCTATCAAATGGCAAAAAAGTTACATGAAGTTATTCACCAAGCCTTCCCTAAATCAATTGATTGGAACAAAATTCAGGCTTGGACTAAAAAACCTGATAAACCTGTTCATGATTACTATAGTAGGCTCCAGCTTATTTTTAAGGAAAATTCTGGGCTTCCTTTAAATGCCAACTCCACTAAAATTGCCTTCAACTCCATGTTTGTAAATGGCCTAAACCATGACCTTTCCCTTCTTGTTAAAAGAACTAAAATGAAATGGGAAACATCTTCCACTCCTGGTCTGGTCAACCTAGCTAACCAACTAGCCCAGATGATACAACTAGGAAGAGTGCAACTAAAATTATGAATTTACAACTTCAGCTATTGTCTGCCTCTTCCAGTAAGCCCTGGTAATCTAAACCCAGACCAACTAGTAACTCTAAAAATGTTTTCAATTATTGTAAAACGTCTGGACACTGGAAGAGGAGCTGCCCTAGACTAAAACACCTAGGCCCTTAGCTTCTCCAATAGACTGAGGTTTCTCCAAGGGTAAACAAGGGGTTTTCCCACTTTACCTCTTAACCCTCTAGGACAAACCTCCATAATGATCAGAAATGAGATTCTTACTATTTAATTGACACTGGAGCAACCCTCTCTATGCTCAGCCCCATCAACCTCCAGCAACCCTTTCCTCAGAGTATTGAAAAGATGCAAATGCTGGGTGTCTCTAACAAACTCTTAAGAGCCTACAAGTCTCTTTCCCTGCCCTTTCAGCTGGGCTCTCTTCAGGACAATCATTCTTTTTTATTAGTCCACTCAGTTCCTGTTCATTTATTGGAAAGAGACTTAGAAAAATACCAAACTGCCATTTCCTTTGCTCAAAAGGGGGAAATAATTCTCGAGGTTGATTCAGTCCCCAGTTCAGTCAGCAGCATTGAAAAATCCTTGAACACACCTAACTGTTTTAGCCCTTAAATTACAAGGGAATCAGAGAGTTTGATATTGGCTCAACACAAGGTTGACATAAGAGAAGCCATATTGTAGAAAAGAAACCCTATTGTAACTTTGAATGACCTGTGATTAACTAACCCAGACATGCTTTGTGGATTATATGGCCCCTCCCAGCTGCTATAAGTTGATAACTTTGTTCTTTTGAGTTCCTTAGGAATGTGATGACCTCCAGGCAGAAAGTCTATGCTGATAGCCATCATCAATGACAACTGAAAGATCAGGGTGTAGGGCATTGCTCTGGTCTCTGTTGCATATCCAGTAAAACAAAAGACTATCAGGAACTAAGATCAGATGGATGCCCCCACCCTGAGACCAGATGTCTCCCCCACCTGGAGACCAGCCCCCTATATAAGGGGCCTGTAATCTTTGTTCTGTAAGATGGTTCTTTAGGACATGAGTTGGCCATCTTCCCTCTTGCTAGCAAGCTGTAATAAAAAGTCCTTTATTTCCTACCTCCTTGCCTCTTGACTATTGGCATGCCTTGCAGCGGGCAGATGAACCCCTCTTTTTTGGGCAGTAACAAGTTTAGCCCTCTTAGAGCAAATTCCCGAGAAGCTCTGGCCTAAATCTACAACTGATATAAGACAGATTCATTCAACTCCCTCAATAAAAATTCAGGTTGATCCTGAAGCCTCTCCCTAACATTAAACAATACTCTTTAAACCCTGAAGCCCTTGTAGGAATTAGGCCAATTATAAACGAATGTAAGGCTCAAGGTCTTGTAATTGCCTGTACTAGTCCCTGCAGTCCACCCGTCCTTCCTGTAAAGGAACCTCATGGACAGGATGGAGATTTGCTCAGTACCTGGGAGCCATAGACAATATTGTCATTCCCTGACCCCCTGTTGTTCCTAACTCCCATATTCTCCTGACCCATAGCCCTATGGAGAGTAAATTCTTTACTGTCATTGACCTTTGCAGTGCCTTCTTCAGCATATCCGTAGACTTTGAAACTCTGTTTTTCTTTGCCTTTACCTGGGAAAGCCAACAACTGATTTGGACTGTTATGCTACAAGGCTATACTGAGAGCCCTTCTCACTATCACAGATCTTAAAGGCAGATTTAACAGATGGAACTTTTTCACACAGCTCAGCCCTTTTACAGGATGTTGATGACTTTCTGCTTTGCTTTCCTTCTAAAGAAGCATGTGAACAGGACAGCATTCACCTTCTTCAACTATTAGCAATTGAAGGCCACAAGGCCTATAAAGAAAAACTTCAATTGGTTCAGACTCAAGTCAGATACTTAAGCTATTGGGTTTCAGATCAGGGACTTCTCTTGGACTCTGAAAGGCTTCAGAGCATTTTAAACTTCCCAAAACCACAAACTCAGAGACAATTTAAGGGATTCCTTGGCCTTGCAGGGTATTGCAGGAACTGGATACCAAATTTCTCCTTGATAGCCCAACCCCTATATACTTGACTAAAATCTGACATAAACGACCTCATAGACTGGGAAGAAATAGCCTATGTGGCTTTTTACAAATTAAAGGAAGGGCTTCTTAGCCCATCCACATTAGGGCATCCTAATTTTCAACTCCCTTTCTTCCTCTTTACTCATGAAAGAGAAGGAAATGCCTTAGGGGTCCTTACTCAAAAACACGGAGGACAACAGAGACCCCTTGGCTCCTGTAGCCAGCAATTAGACCCTGTAGCTCAAGGACTCCCCCCAAGTTAAGAGTGATCGCAGCTACAGTAGCCCTCCTAAATCCACTGAAGAAAGAATCATGGGCTCACTTCTCATCATCTACGGTCCCCATGCAGTGAGGGCTCTAGTGAATTCCCATCACACTCAGCATCTTTCTGCCAGTCGGCAGAAATCATATGAAATCTTGCTGCTCACTTCTCCTCGGATCACACTCTCTCACTGTAACAATCTTAATCCTGCTACCCTTCTTCCCCTTCCTTCTGACAAAACACCTCATGACTGTTTAACTTTGACCAACTACTGACACCTAGAGCTGATTTACAGGAAACTCCTATCGTGAATGCTGAACTCTCATGGTTTATTGATGGTTCCTATCTTAGAAATGATGAAGGAAAATATAGTGCTATTACTCCCCCTCTTGATGTGGTCGTGGCAGCTCCACTGCCGACAGCCACTTCAGCTCGACAAGCTGACCTGTATGCTCTAACCAGAGCCTGTACTTCAGCGAAAGACAAAACCGCAAATATTTATACTGATAATTGATATGCCCGTGGGGTTGTTCAGGATTTGGGTATGCTACAGAAACAAAGGGGATTTTTAATGTCCAGAGGATCCCAAATTAAAAATGGGACCTCTGTCAATGAACTACTAAATTCAATACAACTCCCTTCCACCTTGGCAATTATCTAAGTCTCCAGGAATTCTAAACAGGATTCAGATGAAGCTAAAGGGAATAATCTAGCTGATCAAGCAGCAGAAACAGCTGCCTTGAGTTCTGTTAAAATTAATGTCATTGCAAACCTTGAATATCTTCCAAAAGAAGATCTCAATCAGATTGTAAAAGATGCTCAATCCAGAGTATCTCACCAAGAAAAACTTACTTGGACTGATAATGGTTGCATTTTCAGCCCACTAACTAATATTTGGATGGCCCAAATAACAAGCCAGTAATACCAGAGTCCATGGAAAAAACCTTTGCTTGAAAACGACTCATCAGATGACCCACTGGTCATCTGAGAAACTAAGTTTTGTGAAACAACATTGGTGGGGAAATATATCTAAGGCTTCTAAGAAAGACCAACTGACTTGTACTTAATCCAACCCAGGGAAGTTTATGTCCATAATCCAACCCAGGGAAACCTGTTCAGACAGCCCCAGGTAATTTGACGTACCTAAAGGACACTGAGTTATGCCAAACAGATTTTATCCAGTTGTCCCCCTCTCAAGGTTATAGACATGTCCTTGTAGTGATTTGTATGTTTTCCCACTAGGTAGAGGCATTCTCTTGTCAGCATGCCACCGTCACAATTAGGGTTCCTTCTGAATTACATAGCGACCGAGGAAAGCATTTCAGCGGCCATGTTATGAAACAGGTCTGTGAAGTGTGGCCTTTTCTGCAACACTTCTGCTGTGCTTATCATCTCCAAACCTTTGGATTGGTAGAAAGAACAAATGGCATAATTAAAACACAATTGGCAAAATTTACCCTTAAGTTAATCTGGCCAAAGGCACTTTCTCTGGTCCTCCTAAACCTGAGGTCTGCCCCTTTTGGTAAACACAAGCTTTCACTCTTTGAAATAATTACAGGCCGACCTATGCATTTAGCCTTATCTGCCTTAGATACCCAGTTAATTAAAGGAGACACACCCTCCTGTTGTAAAAGAATAATTAAAACCACTGATAAGAATTATAGCCTGGTAGAACAATCTTTGTATAGCATGCTCCTGGGAGATGAAGAAATTAAACACCACAACCTACAACCAGGTGATTATGTATACTGGAAAAGGCACCTCCAAAAGGACTCTTTACAACCAAGGTGGGAAGGACCGTATCAGGCACTATTAACCAATCCCCGTGCTGCCAAACTTAGAGGCGTTCACTCTTGGATTCATGTTTCTCATTTAACGAAAGCCCCTGCACTCGACTGGACTGTCGCGCCAACAGAATTTTTTTTTTTTTTTGTGAGGAAGATCAGCCCTGAGCTAACATCTGACGTCTATACTCCTCCTTTTTTGCTGAGGAAGACTAGCCCTGGGCTAACATCCGTGCCCATCTTCCTCTACTTTATACGGGACACCGCCACAGCATGGCTGGACAAGTGGTGCATGGGTGCGCACCCGGGATCCGAACCTGCAAACCCTGGGGCCACCACGGTAAGCGTGTGCACTTAACCGCTGCGCCACCGGGCCGGCCCCAGGCCAACAGAAAATTTTAAATTAAGCATTGCTAGGAAGTGAAGCAGATGAAATCTGATGTGGACAGCTAATCCAAGACTCTGGACTAGGCCTATGTGACCTATACCTTTATTCCACTTTTTAATTTGATCACTACAAACTTTATATTCAATCCTCAATTCACTCCCTTTGTAACATACATTGTAATTGCAATGTTAGTTACTGGACTTATTTTCTTTCTCCTTACATATTTTGATTAGTCTCTTCCTATCTCAAGAATAATATGGAAGGCCAACCATTTGTGATAATGATTATAGTTTCCTTTTTCTTCTTAATTTCTGCTCAGAAGGACAATTCCAATGTTTGCATATCCCGATCCCTTGCCTACAGAGGAAACTTGACAAACTGGTGAATTTGTCATCAGAGACCTCACTCTGTACATGAATCTGGAGATTCTTTAGTATATTTAATTACCAGTCTTTCCACCACTTTCCCCCTAACTTCTTGTATTAATTGTACTGTTGAACGTTCATTTCATGTGAAGCTTACTTGGACTCCTCCTAGAACTCCTTGCCTAACCAATCAAACCTCCAAGGACTTGAAGGGTAATATTTGTAAAAATAAAAATTAAGACTACCTGATTTCTGCCAATTTAATTATACTCTACCTGCAGATAACCTTCAATTGCTCACACCCATCAAATCCATGGTTTAGTCGATTTCTTTATGACTCCATGCTTTGCATTCCCTTCGAGTATATTTTCACTTGTATTTGGCAGAAAGACCTATGGGGAACAGACTGTTTAAATCCTTATCAAACTAGAGGTTATTATGCAGTTGGATTATTGGTTACACCTATTTCATTATGTGATCAATCACAAACTCAGCATTGGGCATCACCTTTGAATCTACTTCACAGTCTAAAACATGAAAACAGTTGCACACATAGTCAAGGGTATTCAGTGCCTGGTGGTGTCAACTCGAGCGAAGCTGCCCGATTTGGAAGAATACTTTTTCCTTGGGTAAGCACTGCCATGAATGAATATATGATCAGAAATTTATCTAAAACCCTGGGAGATATTGCTAAATCTGTTGCTAAGCAACAGCCATCCAAGATAAATCTTTGGATTCCCTCGCTTGAGTTGTATTAGATAATAGAATTGCTCTTGAATACCTCCTAGCTGAACAAGGTGGAGTTTGTTCTGTGATAAACGACTTTTATTGTACTTCAGTAAACAACTCTGACAAAGTAGAAACTAAACTAAACAAAGTCTGAGTACAGACCAAATGATTAAATGCTGTGCCCAATGACACCCCATGGTTCTTCAAGCCTTTTAGCTGGCTACTCTCAGAAATTGCCTCCTGGTTTAGATCCAGTCTCTAATTCAGACTTAGCATTTTGTTGATTATTATAGGAACTGTCACTATTGTAAAACTTTGTCTTCTCTGCATAGCTCGATGTTACAAAAACACCACTCGGATAATGGTCGTTCAATGCTTTGAAATGATTGCCAAAGCCTATGAGCCTTCATCTGAGAAACTTCAAGGAACTCAGACAATGTTTGCCCTTAAAGGAACTTGATGATAAGAGTTAGCTCTTCTCTGGTGCTCCTGTTGCTCAAATGTGGCTCAAGGCTCCTAAGGAAATCACTCTCCCTCCTATGGGATATGACACACCAGGAATGAGCCTTCCTGGCAATGAGGTATCAACTATGACTTGACACACCAGGAATAAGCCTTCCTGGTGACAAGGGATGGATAATGCTTTTCCAGTGATGCACCAGAAATACTTTCTAGTGATTGACCAGCAACACTTTCAAAGAAAGATCCAGATTGAAAGGGGAATATGTCAAAATCGACTTTAGTGGAGCCATTTTAAAATGGAGTTGGGCTGCTGTTCCAGAGAAACTGCCTTGCTGTCTTGAACCTTGGACTGGGCCAAACCTTTGGACTGGGCTAAAGCCACCATTGCTTTATAACTAATTGAGACGTTAACAGAGAAATGAACATCCTGATCACAAGACTGAAAATTTTGGACTTTCCCCTTGAAGATAGACTCAAACAATTATGTATACCCAGGGACAACTTAGCTTATTAACGCCTATAGACATTTTTTTAACCTCTTCTTTTCACATAATTATTGCTTTCCTTTTCTGATAAAAACCTTTTGTTTTCAACCTGTAAGCGGGACACTATTTGGGTTTCTGCCTGAAGCTATGCTCCCTGAATTGCAATTCTTGGATCCCAAATAAACTCTGCCTCTTAAACCGGTTTCTTTTTTTAAAGGTTGACACCTCGAAGTCTTAGGCCAAGCCCTTAACCCCTGGAGGACACAAGACACTCTTGTACCAGTCAGGTCTAACCTGGGTCACCCGCTTGTCTATACTTGCTCCATTTGGAAGCGAATCAGGAATTCCCTTTGCACATCTGTGACCACGTATACCAAAGAATCTGCATGAAGAGAAGGGACAGCCCCAAGCCAGGAAAAAGTTCTGTTTAAATGCAAAGGTTCCAGACGGGGACAAGTTGCCGCCCAACGGCGGAAACGGGTTTTGCCCGGCCACGCGTCCTCCTGCTGGCTGTCACTCAGGCACGAGGGGGCGTGGTATTTGGAACCGCCCAATCAGGGGCGCCGCTGGGGCTGGTGGGTGGGGCGACGCACCGTACCGGCGTGGACGTCCTTTCTCGCTCCAGCGGCGCTTGGGTTTGGGTGTCGCTTGGCGTTAACGGTCCGTGGTGGCTCTGCTGCAGCCTCTCACGCTGTGATCTGCACTGGCCGTGGGAGTCACAGGAAGGACTCAGGGGACCCGGGAGACCTAGAAATGGTGAGTGCGCGGCCCCGGGTGAGGAGAGCGGGAGGAGGGGCTGGTCGGAACCGGCCGTGGCGGGACCGGCCTCCCCGCGGTCGCCTCCGAGTCTGCGGACCCGAGTCCGTGGGGGCGCCGCTCGGACCTCAGTCCCCTCCGGCCGCAGCGTGGGGGCCGGGCCCGCAGCCGGGACCCCGGGCGTCCTGTGGTCACTGCGCGCGGCGACTGCGGCCCCGGAGCCTCTCTGGGCAGCTCTGCGCCCGCAGCCCCGCGTGTCCCCAGATGGTGCGGTGACCGCGGGGAGGGTCATCGGGGACAGTCATGACTCGGTCTCCGGGGCTCCTGCGTGGGAGGAGCTGTGGGCTGTGGGGTCGCCGGTCCCTCCTTTCTCCCCGGGGGCACCCGTTTTCTCCTGAGTTTTCCAAATGTTTGGGGAGCAGGGTCTCAAATCCACGACCCTTTGGCCCCAGGCTAGCCTTTCCAGGACTGGCAATAAATCCCTTAAATTTCCAGATCCCTCCCCACGTTCCCTTCGCGATTCACAGCATCATCAACAGTTTGTCCAACGGAGTGCGTTTCAAACAGACTCAGTATTTTAATGGTTTACCCTTTTTCCACCGAGCCATGGATGGCTCTTTAAATTTTAAAGATTTACTTTTTGTGGGTATTTTACATGAGAGGAAAGCAGAGAATAACTACCTGGAATACCTTGTATGAAATTTTTGTGCGTCTCCCCCCAGGATCCTCTGGGCACAGACAGCCTATGGGAAGTCCTTTGGGTGGAGGGTCCTCTTGAGAAACTTTCCTGGGTGATCTGTCCTGTTAGCACTGCCCCTCCCTGGTTTGTCACTCTGAAAAGATGTATTGACTTATATAGTCTCCATTTTTCAATAGGGGTAAAATGTATTTAATTAATATTAATAGAGCTTGAAAGACAGTATAAATTATTTCCAAAGGGGCAAGAGAGGTGAGTTTTAGAAAAAATAAAATATTCCAGTATTATATTCCATTTGTTAAGAATTCGTATTTCACCTTTTTCCTCCCCTGAGCATGTGCAGTAAGTTTCTGAGGTGTCTTCTTTACTTTTGGGTGATTTCAAATGAAATTCCAGGGCTTAGACTTGAAGACAAGAAGTGTTCAAATATGATTATTTACAAAACAAAGTCTTGCCATTAAAATAATAATTGACATCTTTTTTCCTGATAGGAATAGATATTTGGGGTTTTCTGGTTAAAATAGTAAAAGTTTGTTGCAGTTTTCTTCCCTCCTTTATACATAAACAGTGTTTGAATGATTTTGCTGAATTGTTCCAACACTGGGTTTGTGTCATTTGAGATACCAGTGGTGTTCAGAGGACTTCCAGTGGGAAGCAAAGCCTGAGGTCATTGTCACCAAGCTAAGGCCCCCTTGAGTCTGCAGAGGGAAGGACTTGAAGGCCCAGTTGTTCTTCCTGGGGAACCTCCCCCTGCAGGTGTCCTGCCTGCTCACACCCCCCATGGAAGGAGCCTGTATACTGAGAGGAGCTGCAGAGCCCTGGAAAGCTGGGGGTGCACGTGCTCATGAGGGGGAGAGTGATGCCCTTTCTGAGGCTGTGGTTGTGGTTCCTTAGGCCTGGACATTTTAAATGTTAAATTTGAGTGTTACGTCCATGATATCGGTGCACTCAGAGTGCAATTTGTGCACATTGAGAAAGTGTGAAGATCAGGAGTTCTGTCCTGTGGACCAAGGGTTTATGAATTTGGGAGTTCATTTGGGTCAGAACCTTAAACTGAATCAGGCTGAGCGTTTCCTCACTTGTGAGAAGGGAAGCCTGGGGGAGGCCGTGCTTCCATGCTCACAGGAGATGGGAGGGTGTGTGGAGCTCCCAGAGTTCACTCCTGTGGCTGCTCAGGTGCCCCACCCTCCTCCACCAGGGACTGACCCACTCCAGGGGTTCTGTCTCAACCAGGAGAGTCTAGACCCCAAGTCTAGGAATGTGTTTAACTTTCTGAACGTGTGTTTTCCTTCTGAACTGTAGACAAGCAGGCTGCTGCTTTGAGCTGATTCGAATATTCGTGTTTCTGTCCTTGAATTCCTTTATCAATTGAAGATTGCAGCCCCTTGATTCTAGTTTTCATTCGCACTTAGGGTTTTAAAATGTAAGTTGATTGACAGATACTAAGTGAGTACAGCAAAAACATCGTGGAACCAAATAGAGTTTTTGTTGCATTTAGGCAAGAGAACTTCAAGATACAAGATGAGTATATTTAAGATCTCAGGTCCATTTTCCATTTTTAGGTCAGTTTTTGTAAGTTCCTTACCATAGAGAACTTTGACATTTAAAATGCTATACTATTCCTAAGACAGATGAATTCCTCTTTTAATGGTTGTAAGAAAAAAGCATTTGAATTTCTATTTTCATTGATATGGGGAAAACACCTCAAAGCTTATGTAAACCTTTCAAATTCCTAGTACAGTTAAAGGCTTAATTGCAAACCCCTAATGTATTATAATATGCTACTCGTTCCTGAAAATATCTCCAATGTTTACATTAATGGAGGACAAATTATAATGCCCCTTGTCATTTTAATTACAAAGGGATTTTTCAGTTTTCTTTTTTTATGGTTTGCAATTTTATATCTGTTACTGTTTAAAGGATCAAATCTTGGAGTGGTTGCCTATGTAGAAAAGTAAAAATTAAATTAAGTTTAAAATGCAAGAGTTAATTAAAAATAATGATTAAGCATAGGAAAATATGGTGTATAGAAATTTTCTCCTTATTTTAAATAAATAATACTTTGGAAGGATTAAAATACTCCTTTCAGAGGAAACTAACTTAAGGAGACTCCCTGCCTGCACGTCCTGCCCCACTCCTCTGCTCTCACTCCAGCCCCCCTCAAATGACCAGTTTTGATCACTGCTTCATCCTCCTGTTAGTGCTTCTTTATGTAAAAACAAGCCAGTGCAAATGACTGTTTTTCTTACCCCTGTTTGTCCTTGTAATGAGTGGCCAGGGTCCACATATTTGATGTTTGACTACTGAAAACTTAAGCCTCACCCCTCCCTTTCCCCTAGGCCTTCTTGTCTGGACGGGCTGATGAGAAAGCCTGGAGGCTCCTGCACTGTGAGCTGCTGCTGCTGGGCAGCTCCTCCTGTGAGCTGTGCTGCCCTGTGTGCACTGTTCACCCACCACGCCTGGGTCTATGTACAGAGGACTCTGAGTTGGCAGTTTTGGTAATTCCTTGTCCTTTGAGAGGAGGAGTATGAGAATGGGCCCTCGTTATAGTGGTCCTCGGTCGATGTCTTGGCTGGAATCTGTGTGTGTTTAGAGTGAAGAAGTGACTGAGGCTGGGGTCCCCCTGACATTAGCAGGGAATCTTGGGAGGTACAAGGATGATTCTACCCTGTGAATGAGGTGAGCCCATCAGATGGTCACTCCTTAAAGAGCAGTTATTTCAGAGAGAAAGAGAAGAGACAGGGAAAGGCAGCCAGTAGATGGTGAGATTTCAGAGGGCTCACCAGGACCCCTAAGTAATTCTGCTGCTGCCCCTGCATCTTTTGCAACAAAGATCCTGACCCTCTGGGTTATAGTGGACAACACCCACAGTCTGAGTTTGGCACAGCAAAGGGATTAGTTCAAACCCAACTTAAGTCTGGGGTCCTTAAACTCTACAAAGAAATCAGTTGTCATGGAGGAGGCCTCTAACCCTGTCGGCAGTGACTGAGGCTCTCAGGAGGAGGGCCGTAAGTGGTCCATAGGCTTCTGATGCAAGAACCTGCCCTAGTCCCACACTGTATGCCATTAGAGCTGCTGTTGTCACCAGGTACTGAGATCTCTTGAAAATAGAGGCTCTCAGAAGCACTGAGCATGTGACCCTCTACCGAGGTGCCTGTTATGCCTTTGACCCTGGAAACAGCCTCCCACCAGCTCAGCCCAGCTACTGACACCTCCTCGTGATATGACGGAGCCTAACCTTGGCCCTGCAGCTTATGCCGCCTGCAGGAGGGGCATGACCTTTCTTCCTTCAGTCCCTTGAAAGATGCTAGGGTGCTGGCATCTTGGTTCTCTCCCAGACTCCTTGGCTCCCTGGGTAGTTCCTTGGGATTAATTGAATGCACAGCACTGGGAAATGCATAGACTTTAAGGACAACAATACACATTCTTACATGATGGAGCTCAGTGGAGAGTTGCTACTCTTCATCCCTTAATTGGGACATCCCTGATGAAGAACCACACCCAAGAACATAACCACAGCTAACCAAACATCAGGCAGTCATCTTACTACTGACAAAAAATTGGCCTCATCTGCATGTGTTTACAGACTCTTGAACAGTTGTCTAAGAATTGCCCCATGTCTGTACATTACTAGGTCTACAATACAAGGACTCACCAGGACACTTACTATCTACCTCAGAGTTCTAACACTCCTGAGAGTAACCATGGCACTTCTCAGAGTGTACAGTGCCACACTCGTCAACAAGGAATTCAGTGGAAGTTTCACCTCCCCTACAGGTATCAGGCTCATAGAACACCATACTGGCTTACTCAAATAAGTCAACCAGTTGAAAAGATGAACCATTTAAGTCATTAGTTAGTCATCAGGAATGAATTGTAATGAGTCTGTCTTCACCTTTTTTTTCTATAGACTTCAGTGTTTTAGAGCAGTTTTAGGTTTACAGAAAAATTGATCAGAATTTACAGAGTTCCCACATAACCCTTCTCTCTGCATCCACACAGTTGGGCACTCTCTCTCACATTTTGTATTACTGTAGTACATTTGTTAGAATTTCCAAACTCATATTGATACATTACAGTGCACACTGTACATTGGCATTGACTATGTGTTATATACAATGAGTGGGTTTTGGCAAAGGTATAATGACATGTATCCTGGGCTGGCCCCGTGGCTTAGCGGTTAAGTGTGTGCACTCTGCTGCTGGCGGCCCGGGTTCGGATCCCGGGCGCGCACAGACGCACCGCTTCTCTGGCCATGCTGAGGCCGCGTCCCACGTACAGCAACTAGAAGGATGTGCAACTATGACATACAACTATCTACTGGGGCTTTGGGGGAAACATAAATAAATAAAATTAAAAAAAGAAAAAAGTGTTTTTTTAATGACATGTATCCGTCATTTCATTGTATGGATTTACCACTGATTGTCTATTTGCCTCCTCAAGGACTCTTTCTTAACTCTAACTCTTGCCAATTTTGAATAAAACACCTACAAACATTCATGTGTAGGTTTTGTGTGAACATAAGGTTTCAACTCATTTGGAAAAATGAGTGTGATTGCTAGATCCTACTTTATGTAGTAGGATTATATATTGTTTTATATTTTTTTTCAAGATTTTATTTATTTATTTTTTTTCCCCAAAGCCCCAGTAGATAGTTGTATGTCATAGCTGCACATCCTTCTAGTTGCTGTATGTGGGACGCGGCCTCAGCATGGCCCGAGAAGCGGTGCATCAGTGCACGCCCTGGGATCCAAACCCGGGCCGCCAGCAGTGGAGCGTGCACACTTAACCGCTAAGCCACGGGGCCGGTCCTATGTATTGTTTTAAAAGTAAATTCCTGTCTTCCATTGTAGGGGTACCAAATTCTGTTCCCACTAGCAATGAATGAGAATTGCCTGTATCTTCACCAATATTTGATGTTCTGAGTGTTTTCAATTTTACCCATTTAATAAGTGTGTAGTGATACCTCATTGTTGTTTTATCTGCAATTTCCTAATGAAATTTGGTGTGGAGCATGTTTTCATATTGCCAAATTCCCATCTGTATATCTTCTTTGGTGAGCTGTCTGTTCAGATCTTTTGCCCATTTTTAATTGGGTTGTTTGTCTTCTTAGGGTTGAGTTCTGAGAGTTCTTTGCATATTTCAGATACCAGCCATTTATCAGATACGTGTCTTGCAAAGATTTTCTCCTATTCTGTGACTTGTCTTTTCCTTCTCTTAACACTTTCTGAGAGCAGAAGTTTTTTATTTTCATGGAATGATATTGTTTTTTTCTTCTTCAGATTTTGCTTTTTTGTTGTATCTAAAAATTCATCACCAAACCCAAGATCACCTAGATTTCCTCCTCTGTTATCTTCTAGGAGTTTATTACTTTTGGATTTTACATTTAGATCTATGTGTTTTGAGTTAATTTTTGTGAAAGGTGTAAGGCCTGTGTCCACATTTGTTTTATATGTGTGTGTTTGTATGTGTGGTTATCCACTATTTCCAGCACTATTTGTTTAAAAGACTCTTCTTTTTCCATTGACTTGCTTTTTCTCCTTTGTCATGGATCAGTTGACTATATTTGTGTGGGTCTATAGGAAAGGAGTTGACTTCTGTACCCTTCAACCTTGCTATACTCTCTTATTAATTTCAGGAGTTATCTCTGTTATTGCGAATTCTTTCAGAGGTTTCACAGAGATAATCATGTCATATGGAACAAATGTTATGAATATAGCTACAAGATTCATGAAGATGTTCTTTCTTAGGAAGCGGAAGTTCCCCTCTATTACTAGTTTCTTATGGTAAATGGATGCTGGATTTTATCAAGTCCTTTTTTTTTTTTCATTTCCTCCTTTCCTTTCTGATATTAGTGATTTCTATCTTCCATTGTTTCTTTGTTTTCTTGACTAGATGTTTATCAATTTTATTAGTCTTGTCAAAGAACCAGTTCTTTTTGTTTTAATTTTCTCCATTCGGGCCGGCCCCGTGGCTTAGCGGTCAAGTGCACACGCTCCGCTACTGGCGGTCCGGGTTCGGATCCCGGGCGCACACTGACGCATTGCTTCTCCGGCCATGCTGAGGCCGTGTCCCACATACAGCACCTAGAAGGATGTGCAGCTATGACATACAACCATCTACTGGTGCTTTGGGGGAAAAATAAATAAATTAATTAATTAATTAAAAAAAAAACACTTAATTTTCTCCATTCATTTCCCACAATGACATTGATTTCTTTTCTAATTTTATTATTTCTTTTATCGTGTTTACTTTAGGTTTAATTTGCTCTTCTTCTTATTGTTTCCTAAGGTAGATGCTTACATTATTGGTTAGAGATCTTTGGTTTTTCCAATGTATTTGCTCCATGACATAAATTTCCCTCTAGGCACTGCTTTTTATTCACCCCATAACTTTTGATATGTTGTGTTTTCCATTTATTTAGGTCAAAATAATTTTTTGTTTCTCTTACATCTTTGTCTTTGATCCTGTGTATTCTTTAGAAACATGTTCTTGAATCTCTACATATTGGGGGTTTTTCCAACTATCTTCCTGTTATTGATTCCTAGATAAATTCTTGCATGGTGTGAGAGCGTATCTTGTGTGATTTCTGTTCTTTCAAATTTGTTGACGTGTGCTTTATGTCCCAGAATGTGGTTTGTGAATGTTCCATGTGAACTTGAGAAGAATGTATACTCTGCTGTTGTTGCATGAAGTGTTCCATAGATCACAGTGAAATCCAGTTGTTCCACAGTGCTGTTCAGTTCACCTCTGTCCTTCCTCATTTCCTGCCTACTGGAATTTATAATTTATGATAAGGGGTGTTGAATTCTACAGCTATAGTACTAGATTCATCTATTTATTCTTGCATTCTCTCAGTTCTTGCCTCATGTATTTTGCCCCTCTGTTGTTTTGCAGGTACACATGAAGCATTGCTGTGCCTGCTTGCAGAATAGACCCCTTTATCAGTATCTAATGCCCCTCTATCTCTGAATTTTCCTTGGTTTGAAATCTGCATTGTCTATAATTCATATGCCTATGGCAGCTTTCTTTTTCTTTTTTTTTTTTGCTGAGCAAGCTTTGCTCTGAGCTAACATCTGTTGCCAGTCTTCCTCTATTTTGTATGTGGGTCATTGCCATAGCATGGCCACCAACGAGTGGTGTAGCTCCGCACCCGGGAACTAAACCGGGCTGCTGAAGCAGAGCACGCCGAACTTAACCATTAGGCCACAGGGCCAGCCCTATGGCAGCTTTCTTTTGATTAGTGTTGGCATGGTCTATTTTTTCCATCCCTTTACCCTTCATCTATCTGTGTCTTTATATTTAAAGTGGGTTACTTGTATACAATATATAACTCAGTTTGTTTTTTAAAAATCTGATGTTACTGTCTCTCAGTTGTATTGAAACCATTGATGATTATAGTAGTTATTGATACAGTTGGATTAATATTTACAAACCTTTTATTGTTTGTTTCTTTTTGTCTTCCACTTGTTTTCTGTCTTCTCAGCTTTAATTGAGCACTTTATCTGTTTCTTTTTTTCCTCCTCTCTCAGCATACCAATTACACAATTTTTTTTGGCTAGGAAAGATTCCCTCTGAACTAACATGTGTTGTCAATCTTCCTGTCTCTCCCTCTCTTTTTTTCCCCAAAGCCCCAGAAAATAGTTGTATATTCTGGATGTAAGTCCTTCTAGTTCTCCTATGTGAGCTGCCACCACAGCATGCCTACTGACAGATGGGTGGTGTGCTTCCACACCTGGGAACTGAACCCGGGCCACCGAAGTAGAGCGTGCCAAACCCTAACCACTAGGCCATCAGGGCTGGGTCTGCCAATTACACATTTTTTTAAAAACTCTTTTACTGGTTGCCCTTGAGTTTTCAGTCCTCATTTACAACTAACCCACCTCCTCTGTCAAGTAGCAATATACCACTTCACTGTGTACAAGTACCTCTTAACACACTATTCCCAATTTCCCCCTCCCTCTCCCTTGGTCACATTGCTGTCATTTATTTCACTTGTCTATAAGCTTCTCATTACCAAATATGTTGTTGCTAATATTTTAAACAAAGTCATATGTTACATTAATCATAAGGAATACAAAAGATATTTTACCTTCATTTATTCCTTTTCTAATCCTCCACCTTCATTGTTTATATTCTTTCTGATAAATTTTTGAATGTTTCTTTCAAAGTAGGTGTACTCATGACAAATTCTCTTAATTTTTGTCTCGGAAAGTTCTTATTTCACCTTTGTTTTTGAAGGATAATTTTGCCTGACACAGAATTCTAGGAGAGTATTTTTTTTCTTTCACAACTTGAAATATTTCACTCCACTCTCTTCTTGCTTGCATGGTTTTTTAAAAGAAGTCCAATTTAATTCTAATCTTTGTTTCTTTATACCTAAGGTGTTTTTCCCTCTGGCTTCTTTCAATATATTCTCTTTGTCTTTGATTTTTCTCTAGTTTGAATATGATATCCTTGAGTGTGCACTTTTGTAATTTATCATGTTTAGTGTTCTCTGAGCTTCCTGGATGTACAGTTGGTTGTATATCATTAATTTTAGGAAAATCCCAGTGAGTGTTATTTCACTGATTTCTTCTGTTTCTGTCTTTCTTTTCCTTCAGGTAGCCCATGATGTGTATTTAAAACTTCTGTTTAAAGAAGGTTCTCCAAGGGTTCAGAGATAATTGTGTTCTGTCTTTTTTGTCTTTGCATTAGACTCTAGTGAAATAGATTTTTTTGAGTACAGGCCATGTTAAGAACAGAATATTTGGGGCATATTTCAAAATGCCCTGTTTATTTTCTCTTTTCCAATTCTGGAGACACTGAGTTGCCCTGTGACCTAAATGCCCTGATGGATCTAAGAAGAGACATTCATTTCAAGCTTTTTTGCTTTTTTTCTTGTGAGCTCAGGAATGACAGCTTATAAATTACTTATATGCCATACCAGAAACCGGGAGTTTTCGTCTCCAATTTTTGATGATTGACTGTTAACAGCTTTAAAGTTTCATTCCTCCTTCTCCCTCTGTGACCCACATCAATCTAAGGTGATAGAAAAGTCTTAGAGCTTCCTCCTTTGACCATTGCAAGAGATTGAATCCATGCAAACTCCTGCCTTTGTGTGTGAACTCTCACCCTAGCCCACCCCATAACCTCAAAGTAAAAAAAAAGTCCATGCACCTTTCCTTGCTCTCTCAAGCTATTTCATGCCTGCTTGAGAGGCCTGCCTTACTCTCCCTCAGAGACATCAATTATGGAAGTAATAAACCCTTTCATACCATATTGGCAGTGTGTGTTGTCATCAGCTGAGGGATTCTTATGCTCAGAGGTTGAGCTATCATGCTCCTTTACTCCCTGGGGAAAGTTGGAAATGACAAAAGAAGGGAAGGCAGCCTCTAGAATGGCTAATTGGGAAACACTTCCTCTTGAAGTGGGAGAATGGAAATTTTATGTTCTTTGGAGGAAAGCACTGCTGACACCTTTATGTATTTTATAATCATGGACAAATTGACCATCAATCCTTTGTGGACTTCAATGACCTCCCTTGCAATCTGCAGCTCTTAACTTGTTCCTCAAGGGCAGCAAGGCCCAGGGTACACTGTTAGGGTTTGACCAGAAAGAGCTCTTCTGGCACATTATTATCTCACTGTGTGTTCTAAAATTTGGCTGGAAGCAGTCCTGAGGCACGTGAGTATGGGGATTTTGTGATCTAAGTTGTCATGTCATCTTCCTCGTGTCTGAGCTCTAAGTTCCAAATAACTTTCTAGCCCCATTAAATTGGACAGAGAGAAAATGGAAGAACAGAGTCTGTGATAAATATTATACAAGTTAAAAGCACAACTGTTCCACAAGAATATTTATATTCAGCCAACTGCATCTGATTACTTCTAATGGTCTGGAGGGCTTTAGGATGATATGTCCAGCTGAACCTTGTTAAAAGTTTGCTTTCCACAGGCCGCCTGAACTCTCATGCTTGGTGAGGGCATAGAAGAAAAAGCGTCCAGTTTTCAGTGTGTTTTTATCCACTTAAACCTCATGCAGATTTGACCCTCTGCCTCATGGAGTGCTGTAACTGGTGGATAATAAGGAAGAAAATGAAAGAATTTTTCTCACAAGGAATTGATGGTCTTAAAATGATAATATTTGTGGGCCGGCCTGGTGGCTTAGTGGTTAAGTGCGCATGCTCCGCTGCTGGCGGCCCAGGTTCGGATCCCGGGTGCGCACCGATGCACCACTTCTCCGGCCATGCTGAGGCTGCGTCCCACATACAGCAACTAGAAGGATGTGCAACCATGACATACAACTATCTACTGGGGCTTTGGGGAAGAAAAAAAGGAGGAGGACTGGCAATAGATGTTAGCTCAGAGCCGGTCTTCCTCAGCAAAAAGAGGAGGATTAGCATGGATGTTAGCTCAGGGCTGATCTCCCTCACAAAAAAAATAAATAAATAAAATGATAATATTTGTTTCATTTATATAGCATATCTGTTATTTTACAACATGCTCTGGAACCTGCAATTAGCTATAAATAAGATGTAATGTAAAGTAAAAATGTGTAATAAATTTCCATGTGTTCATGTTGCTGTTAAATTTATGAAGAAGTGTGGACAGAGAGTAAGTTTCTGATGATCAAGTCACAGAATAAATGTTTGGAGATGACAGAATCATGCATAACCTTCCTGTAAATGGAGTATAGATGTCCATTGCTATGAGTGTCATGCTTCCTACTATACACATATTTGGTATGTTTTAGGATTCAATGGCCTTTGAGGATGTGGCTGTGAACTTCACCCCAGAGGAGTGGGCTTTACTGGATCCTTCACAGAAGAAACTCTACAGAGATGTGATGCGAGAAACCTTCAGGAATCTGGCCTCTGTAGGTAAGGATGACAACTTCCCTTCAGTCTGTCAATTAGAGAACAAGTGTTTCTTGCCTATCAACATTGTTCTAAGATGTGGAATGTGGAAAGGGAGCACTTTGATAAATAGACTAGGCACTATCATAGCTCATCATGGACTGAGAAGGTAATAATTTTTGTATAATTTCTAATATTTTGGAATTATGTTTCTGGATCTGCATTTTAGGAAAAAAATGGGAAGATCATGACATTGAGGATTCAGACAAAAATCAGGAGAGAAAACTAAGGTGAGTCACACTCATAATGGAAAGCAGTGTCTCATGTGAGAATCCTGATATGTTAGAAAATTTTAAAAAGAGGCAAACAAAACAACCACTGCTTCAAATTTATTTCTTCTCAGAATATTTTCACCAAATTACTTTTGGTAACATGACATAGATGTTCAGTGTTTGCCAAATATTTCACTTGGGAACAGTATTAATAAATATATAATAAATATATCACTGTTTTGACAATAGCAAGGGTGAAGTCCTCTTGCAGAGCATTATCTTCAATTTCAAACACTTCAGACAAGGCAGAAAACCTACACTTTTGCTATAAGTCATAAAAATGTAGTTCAAATATTTTACTAATAAATATAAAATGATTAGTAAAGAAATCACTAATAATACATTTCTCATTTTTGACAGAAGTTATACAGTAGAGAGAATCTGTGAAGGTAAAGAGAGTAGTCAATGTGGAGAAAATTTCAGCCTTATTCCAAATCTTAATCTGATCAAGAAAACTCTTACTGGAGTAAAACCATGTGAATGCAGTGTGTGTGGAAAAATCTTCATGAGTCATTCATCCCTTAGTAGGCACATCAGATGTCACACTGGATACAAACCATATGAGTATCAAAAATATGGAGAGAAACCATATAAATGTAAGGAATGTGGGAAAGCCTTCAGTTATTTCCAATATTTTAAAAAACATGAAAGAAATCACAATAGAGAGAAAACCTACAAATGTATGGAATGTAGGAAAGTCTTTATGTGGCTCACAACCCTTCGAAGACACATGATAACAGCACACACTGGAGAGTCTCCTTATACATGTAAGGAATGTGGGAAAGCCTTCATTTGTTCAAGTTCACTTCAAATACATGAAAGAATTCACACTGGAGAGAAACCCTATCAATGTCAACAATGTGGAAAAGCCTATAGATATCATCAAACTTTTCAAATGCATGAAAGGACTCACACAGGAGAGAAACCCTATGAATGTAAAAAATGTAGTAAAGCCTTCACTTATCCCAGTTCTCTTCGAAACCATGAAAGAATTCATACTCGGGACAAACCTTATGAATGTGGGAAACCCTTTATAGCTCTCTCAAATCTTCAAGTACACATGATCACTCACATTGGAGATGGACCTTATAAATGTAAGGAATGTGAGAAAACATTCATTTCTCCCAGTGCATTTCAGTTACATGCAAGGAGTCACACAGGAGAGAAACCCTATGAATGTAAGCAATGTGGTAAAGCCTTCAGATATTACCCTTCCTTCCAAAAACATGAAAGAAGTCATACTGGAGAGAAACCTTATGAATGTAAGGAATGTGGGAAAGCCTTTATTTGTCACAGAAACTTTCGAAGACACATGAGAATGCACACTGGAGAGACACCATATAAATGTGAAAAATGTGGGAAAGCCTTCAATCAGCGCAGTTATTTCCGAAGGCATGAAAAAATTCACTGGATAAAGCCTCTTGAATGTAAACAGGATGGGAAAGACTTCAGTTGACCCACATCTTTACATGTGAAAACTCCCTTGGAAAAGAAATAAAAATATAAGTAACATGAGAAAGCTTGATGGAAGTTAATCTATGTGTAATGTTCCAGAAAACTTTCAACGTGAAAGACTTCTTATAAAAATAAATAAGTTGTGTTTACCAAGACTCTTAAAGTGCACCATTGTACTGTGGATTTCTACTAATTACTTTCAGAAATGAATATTGAGGGGAGATAATTCTGTAAATTGTCTTTCAACAATAGTACAAAAGATTAATAAGTAGTGCTTTTTCCTTAAATTGGGGAATATTTTCTCTTTCCTTTTTGAAGCCTATTGGATCCATGGGTGAATTGAAGTGTATTTATAACACAATTAAATTTAATATTTTTATGTTTTATTTGTTCTCTGTTAAGGAGCCATTGAAAAATGAGAGTTTGGTATTTGTTGGGATTTTCCTACTGGCCTGTGACAGTTCGTGGATATCCCTAATCCATTATAATCATTCTACCTTTCTTACTGAGAAAGCTCATTTTTTGGGGTGAAGGATATAAAAGTGTTTTTTCATTTTCTATACTAATAAAGAGTTGGAATAAATTTATACATATGGCAAGTTTATGAAAGAGTATAGTTTCATGTGAATTATTATTTTCATATTTGGGCCTTTGCTTTTTGTCTTTCCTTCTGACTGGTATTGGGTGAATAGACTTTGAGTTAAGAGAGACCTAATAGGGCAACAAAATCTAGAGCTGGAGATATTCCCCCTGTGGGTCATGTTAGGGACTAGATTTTCCAGAATCCTTCCCCTTTATGGTTCCATGTTAGAATTCACTGGTATGCTCACTTACATGTGATTTGGAAGGCAGAAGCAAAGAAGGCATTAGTCAGATTTTGGAGAGAGAGATACATAGGAGCTTTGAGGACACTATCTTCCAGCACCTTATCCTGATGCTGTCACTTTCCAATCAAGACTATCCTCAAAACCACCAACAACTATTTGATATCCACTTTCTGAGAGGTGTAAATTTCCACTGATATCTTCACAAAATCAACATCAAAGATCCATCAGAGGTTGGATACGGTCGTGCACTGCATAATGACATTTTGGTCAATGACGGACTGCATATATGATGGTGGTCCCGTGAGATTAGTACCATATAGCCTGAGTGTGTTGTAGGCTGTACTGTCTAGGTTTGTGTAAGTACACTCTGTGATGTTTGCACAATGATGAAATCACCTAACATTTCTCAGAACGTATCCCTGTCATTCAGTGGGGTATGATACACATGACTGTATTTTTATAAGCCCTCTTGTGTCCCCCTGGAAACTAATTCAGACTTTCATGCTTGGGAGTATTCTCTGATTCCCTCTTGTCTAGATAATATCCATATAAGGTCTAATTTGTATAGGAAGCACCTTATGCCGTTAGTAATGCTAGTGAGCATGTTTTCCTGATTCACCATGACATCTACAATGAGGCATAAAAAGAAGGATGTGGGAGTTTGTTTCTCTGCTGCATTGTGCAGTGGCTGCCTTGGCCCAGTGCTTGCACGTGAGAACAGTCCCCTTTCTCACGTCAGGAAGACTGTGTGGGTTTCCTGTTACTTGTAGCTGAACCACTACAGGGACCACTATTGAACCACTATTGAGGGAATATTGAGTATTCCCTCAATAGGTTTTCCATGATGTTTGATTGTATGTTATTAAAACTACATGCATTTCCTTGTGAAATGAACACTTCTGTAGTTTCATAGAAATAATTTATTAACTGTTTTCTAAGCTGTCGTATGCTTAACATATGTTTTTCATTTCCTTAGAGGATATATTAAAATATCCCATTATGGTTATGTATTTTCAGATAAACTTTGCAATTTTCTTCATTTAATTGTTATGTATTATGTCAGTATTATGTGCGTACAAGTTCAGGTATTTTTTTCCTCAAATTTTATTTTTTATTGTTTTATAGTTACAATTTTTGTCATGAAACTAATTTCTCATTCATTCTTAATACCAAAAACTTTAGTCATAGTTTTCTCAGTGCCCTCTTGCCAGTGACCTGCAGGATTGCACCTGGAATCAATAATAAGAATGACCACAGAATACACATGACTTGGGTGTAACATAAGTTGCTTGGGACTTTTATAGGATGTTGGCTTGTGTCAGATGCTTTGATTGCTATTCAAGGAAGCAAGACTTTTTTGTGTTGAAGCCTGTGAGGAGGTAAACTTTATTCTATCATTGGTAATCATAATCATTGTTTTCTTTGTGTGTGTGTGTGTGTGTGTGTGTGTGTGTGTATGAGGAAGATCAGCCCTGAGCTAACATCTGATGCCAATCCTCTTTTTTGCTGAGGAAGATTGGCCCTGGGCTAACATCTGTGCCCGTCTTCCTCTTCTTTATATGGGCCACCGCCACAGCATGGCTTGACAAACAGCGCGTCAGTGCGCATCCGGAATCCAAACCTGCAAACCCCTGGCCGCCGCAGCGGAGCACGCGCACTTAACCGCTGTGCCACCAGGCCAGCCGCATAATCATTGTTTTCTAGAAGGCAAAAACAAGGTAGTGGACCTAAACTTAATTCATAAGAAGCTCCAGTTAGTGATATTGGTAAGTAGGGGGGAATAGTGGTCCTTTTTATGATTTGGAGCTTTATCTTTTACCATTTTTAGAGAGAATGGTTTCAAAATCCCCTTATGAATGTCTTGGTCCATCATGGTCACAGATTTCCTTTCATGAAGAAAGAAGTGTGTGACATTTTTCTCTTCCAACAGGAGAAAGATTTGCCCTTGCAATGAATGCAAGGCCAGCTCCTGGTCCTCTGGAACAGCTTGTCTTTCCTACTTATTACCTAAACACTAGTATTTCCTACATTGTATTAGACACCGTTTACCATAAAGTACCTCAGTTAAAATGTAGAAATTCACCTCTTAGTATACTACCTAATATTTTTAATATCTCCTTATGACTCAAATGAGGCATTTGAGTTTAGGTAAATTGTGAGACAACACAAACCTAGGAAGGGAGAGAGACAGGACCACTATGCCAAATCAAGGCTTTCTTTCTCAGCGACTATACTCTTGATGCTAATGTTTCAGCATTCCTCATTGCTATGCACTTTTGAGTCAACTTACCCAATTTAGCACAAATAAGGCATTGTAGGATTTGAATATAGCTGCATGAGACAAACAAGTTCTTGCAGTCTTATGTTTTTGCTTATACTTTTGTGGGAAAAGAGAGATGGTTAACAAATGGTAAGGCTTTGGTTTATAACATGGAGATAAGGGCTTTAGTGGAATGTAAAAAATATAACGTGAGATAATAGGCTGGGGTGTGTATATTCTTTTCTATGAGGTTGGGAGCCTCGGTGAGTGACGATGTCACTATTGATCACTTGTTTTTCCACCATGTAATGCATCTTAAACACTGTTTCAAGAACTCCTTGGGTGTGGAAGTAGAGCGCAGCCATAAAGAAGGTCCTGCGTTCCTGTGATTAACAGTAAAGATTCCCCATAAGATAAAGATGTAGATATCACTCATCTTCATTTTTGCAATTGTTAAACATTTTGCATATAGAGTATGTAGTCATGAGTTTGGGCATTGTTATCTAGGACTTGGGATATCCTACTGATTTGGGCCACAAGTATTTGTTGTGTCTTTTTGTGTTTAACATCATTTCAGAGGATTTTCATTTACCTTTATTACAGTATTTGGCATTTTCATTTTGTTGCTGTACATACTGAGGGACACAGTATATCCCCCATTAAACCATGGAGTTTCTCCTGTTTAGGGAAACAGTTGCATTCATCTGTTACTCCTCTACTCATACTCACACTGTTCCAGCTCATCCTGAGTGTATTCTATGAATAGAGTGAGATCTGTGCACGTCCACTGTGATCTCCCAGTGGAAACACCAAAAAGAGCTATGAATGTTTTGAGGCAAAATCCACGAAAAAATTGAGGTGAGCTGTAGTGAGAGGGTATTATTTTGAGTAATTTCCTAATTTAGTATAAAAGGAGATAGTTAGCATCGATGACCCATAAACCCCAGAGCCCATTTAGTTGTTCACAGGTTTCATTTCCACATGCTTAGACGTCCAGCACATGTGGGAGAGTGGGAAAGTATGAGTTTTTATAGAGAGCAGGCGTATTCAATCTTTTCCATTTTGTTTAGTGTTAATTTACTCATTGGAGGGGTTCAAATGGTCACTACAAGAGTGTTCTTTTGGAGTGATGGTATGCTTTCCATTTTTTGATGGCAGTATTCCTATACATTTGTGAAAACTCACAAGTACACTTAAAATATATATATAAATTAATAGAAAATGAACGACACAATCGCTTTCATGTGCTAGGAGAATGTTTAGGTCTCCTGATCCTTGATTTTTGTGTTCAACTCTTTCCACCACTGTGGTATCCTTGGAAGAACTGAAAGACTGGGGAAGAAGGACACAGGCCCTAACAGGCCTTTCTTGCAACCCTGTCTTAATTGAGAAAACACCCCCTAAGGTTGCACCTGCCCTCATCTCATACTCATAACTAGGAGTGAAGTGAGAGGGCTCCCAGAATCTTCGAGTTTAAATCAGGTTCTGTGGACAGATCTGTAGAAATACTGTGGTTCTGAAACATAAAGGTGTCTCCCAAGTGAGATCTGCCTGGCAACACCCTCATTCACATGCATCAGCATTGTTTCCTTCCATTGCCATCCATAGACCATTTCCAACTCTTTGTTTCCCAATCCAAGCCCCTTCCACATCTTTAGAAATACACACATATCACACTCTGGAAAATTTCTCTGAGGCAACATCAGGGAGCTCTAAGCTAAGAGAGTGACAGAAGCAGTGGCAGAATTTATGTCATGAGCACATTTCCCTCCACCACAGCAATCCCAGCTATCGCATATTTTTCAGATCTACTTGCTTATTCACACAACACTTAAAGGGTACGGGGGTTTCTTTCTGAAGCCACAAAAATGTTCAGAAATTGTGATGATTGCACATATCTGAATGTACTGAAAACCAGTAAATTATACACAATAAAGGGTTGCACTGTATGATATGGGTATTATACCTCAATAAAGCTATTCAAATAAATGCATTAGGAGTTTTGAACCAACGTGTTAAGTATATTAGAGTTTTCACAGCTCACATTTACATAACTTTTGTAATATATATATTGGTGAAACTAGGAATTCAATTGCCTTAGGGATATCATAGCCGTTTACATTTCAAAATCTCTTCAAGTTACACTCAAAAACTATCTCAAATAAATTCCTTCTAGTGTAAAATGTGCACCTGAGAGTTGTATTGAACACATCTCATAGCTCATGGTTGGTCACAGAAGAGTTTCTGCGCCCAGGGGAGGGCTGCAGGGTTCAAATTTCCCGCCAGAGCCAGGGCCTTGGGAGGCCATGGGGTTCTTTCTATCTAAAGTACCAAACGTCTGGAGGAGGAGAAGGGATGGGTGGAAACCTAAGCGCCGTCAACCAAGATCCAAATGCAGTCAGACTCTCTCTTATGGTGAGGTCATTTTTAAGTGTGTTTGTAAACAAACGTCACAGCTCCATGAGTGGCTTCGCAGCCTTATGCCAACCCCTGACCCGGGGAGGACCTCGGACCCCCTGGTCCCTGTCTAGCCTGGCTAGGGCGCCCCTCTTGCTCTGGATAAGGGCATCGCTTCAACTGGAAACTGACTCTGGAATTCCCTGCGCACCTGTGTCTCTGCGTTCATTAAGAGCTGCAGGAAGATGCCACTGTCCCTTTAGAGCTAGGAACAGCTTTTGTTTCAAAGTAAACCTCACCGGAGGGGACAGGTTCCCGATCACCGGTTAAAGCTGGTTCTCCTCAGCCGTCTGACCTCCCGCGCCCCTGTCACTCAGGAAGCCGGGGGCGGGTCCTTGTGAACTGTCCAATCAGGGGCGCAGCAGGGGCAGCTGGGTGGGGCGGCGCTCCACAAAAGGCGCGCGCGCGGCTGGCCGCCCTCGGGACCCGCACCGCGTCTCACCTGCGGTCAACCGCCCAGGTGCCTCTGCTGCGGCTTCAATCCCGCTGTGACCTGCGCGGGCCGCGGGGGAGCAGGGACGACGCCAGGGACCCAGAAGCCGGGAGATGGTGAGTGTGCGGCCCCGGGTGAGGAGACGGGGAGGAGGGGCTGGTCGGAACCGGCCGTGGCGGGACCGGCCTCCCCGCGGTCACCTCCGAGTCTGCGGACCCGAGTCCGCGGTGGCGCCGCTCGGACCTCAGTCCCCTCCGGCCGCAGCGTGGGGGCGGGGCCGGCAGCCGGGACCCCGGGCGTCCTGTGGTCACTGCGCGCGGCGACTTCGGCCCCGGAGCCTCTCTGGGTAGCTCTGCGCCCGCAGCCCCGCGTGTCCCCAGATGGTGCGGTGACCACGGGGAGGGTCATCAGGGACAATCCTGACTCGGTCTCCGGGGCTCCTGCGTGGGAGGAGCTGTGGGCTGTGGGGTCTCCAGTCCCTCCTTTCTCCCCAGGGGCACCCATTTTCTCCCGAGTTTTTCCAGATGTTTGGGAAGCAGGGTCTCAAATCCACCACCACCACCCTGTTCCCCCAGCCTAGCCCTTCCTAGGACTGGCAATAAAGCCCTGAATTTCCAGAGCCCTCCCCACATTCCCAAATGCCAACTTCCAGTCTCCGATTCACAGCATCATTATCAACTATCTGTCCTCCGTGGGGCATTTCAAACAGACCCAATATTTTGTTTAATAGTTTCCCATAGTCAATGATGGCTCTTTTTACAACATTTTTTTTTTTTTGGTTTGTGGATGTGTTACTTGAGAGGGAAGCAGAGAATATCCACCTGGAACCACGTTGCATGAAATCCTTGTGCATCTCCCCCCAGGATCTTTCTGGGCACAGACATCCTGTGGGAAGTCTTTTGGGTGGAGGGGCCTCTTTGGAAACTTTCCTGGGTGATCTGTCCTGTCAGCACTGCGCCTCCCTGGCTTGTCACCTTAAGAAGATTTTTTCACTTTTTTTGTCCCCATTTTTCAATAAATGTAAAATATTTAATCAATAGAGGTTGAAAGACAGTATAAAATATTTCCAAAGAAAGAAGTGAATTTCAGAAAAAATAAAATATTCCAGTTTTACATTACATAT
Source organism: Ceratotherium simum simum (assembly GCF_057802395.1). Taxonomy (NCBI): domain Eukaryota; kingdom Metazoa; phylum Chordata; class Mammalia; order Perissodactyla; family Rhinocerotidae; genus Ceratotherium; species Ceratotherium simum. Next base: position 2,611,125 of record NC_141938.1, on the reverse strand, counting down.
GTTAACATTTCTTATTTCTTTTATTTCCTCCCCTGAGCAGGTGGGGTAATATTCTGGTGTTTTCTTTTGCGGGGGTGGGTAATGATGGGGGTTGATTTCAAATGGAATTCCAGGGCTTAGACTTGAACACCAGACGTGTGTTCAAGTATGATTAATTGTTTCTAAAACAATTTTTGCCATGGAAATAATAATATCATTATTTTCTGAAAGTAATAAATACTTGTGGATTTTTGGTTGCACTAGAAAAACGCCTTAAAATTTTCTTCTCTCTTTTACACATAAACAGAGGATTTGTGTGATTTAAAATATCAACGTGGTCCTAAGCAATGTGACTTGTCCGAAGCCTGTAGCCAGTGACTTTGAGCTAAGGCCCCCTTGGGCCTGCACAGGGAAGGCCTTGAAGGCTCAATTGTTCTTCCTGGGGAATCTCCCCCTGCAGGTGTCCTACTGCTCACACCCCCCATGGAAGGAACCTCTATACTGAGAGGAGCTGCAGAGCCCTGGAAAGCTGGGGGTGCACGTGCACATGGGGGTGGGGAGTGATGCCCTTTCTGAGGTTGTAACTGTGGTTTCCTTGGGCCTGTTTCTAGACATAAATTGGAGTTTTGCATCCACAGTGTAGGTGCACTCAGAGTGTAATTTGTTTACATTGAGAAAGTCTGTGAAAGTCAGGAGTTTTGTGTCCTGGATTAGGGTCCATTAATTTGGGAGTTCACTTGGTCAGAACCTTAAACTGAATCCAGCTGAGTTTTCCTCATTGTGGGAAGGGAAGCCTGAGAGAGGGAGCATTTGCATTATTCCCTGGGGAGAGGAGGGCTTGTGGAGCTCCCAGAGTTCACTCCTGTGGCTGCTCAGGTGCCCCACCCTCCTTCACCAGGGACTGACCCACTCCAGGGGTTCTGTCTCAACCAGGAGGGTCAGGAATATGGAAGCTTCTGAGTGTGGCTTTCCTTCTGTCCTGTGGGAAGCAGGCTGCTCATCTGTGCTGATTCCAATATTTGTGTTTCTTTCCTTTAGATTCCTTTATCAATTGAATAGGGCAGCAGCCGTTTGCCTCTAAGTTCGCTTAACACTTTATAATTTTATTCTCTATGTGAGATATAACATTTAGTTTCTTGGGCTTAGAAATGTAAGTTGATTGAGAGAACTGATTGTTAGTAAGGCAATAAAATTGTGGAACTAAATAGAATTTTTATTCCTTTTAGGCAAGAGAACCTCAAGATGTGAGATGAGTGTGTTTAAGTTCTCAGGTACATATTTCATTTTTACATCAGTGTTTGTATGTACATGTCTCTAGAGAACTTTGAAATATAAAAGGCTAAAGCGATTGAATTCCTGTTTTAATTGATGTGAGGAAAACTAATCAAAACTCATGTGACTCTTTGAAAATCCTACTACATTTAAGGGGCTAAACCTGAACCCCTATTGCATTATAATAGGCTGCTTATTCTTGTAAATACCCCAGTGTGAGATAGATGGGAGGACAAACTAGGATGCTGCATGTCCTTTTAGTTAGAAAAAGATTGGAAAATTTTCATTTTGTGTGGTTTATACTTTTGTAACTTTTAGTGTTTAAAGGAATGAAATCTTGGAATGGTTTCCTGTGTACAAAAGTTAAAATTAAAGACTAGTAAATAGTAAAACATGGTGTATATAAATTTCTCTGTTTATTTGAAATAAATGTGTAAGACAGCAAAGTCTAACTTAAGAAGACTCACAGCCGACATATCCTGGTTCCCTCCAGTGCGGGTACTCAAGCCACCCCCAAATACACAGTTTTGATCATTTTTGAGCCTCCTGTTAGTGTTTCTTTATATAAAAACAAGCCATTAAGAATGCGTATTTTTCTTACTCATGTTTGTCCTTGCAATGAGCAGTCGGACTCCACAGTTTTTGATGTTTTCTGAAAGCTTAAGCCTCACCCTACCCTCTTGCCCTGTGTCTGCCCCTGGACAAGCTGATGAGCAGGTCCAGGGGCTCTCTCCTCTGGCACTGGCTTCAGACTCCAACGACACAAGCCCCTGTCTGTGTGCAGAACTCTTGACCTGGCCCCGCCCCTGAAAAGATTCTTTGCTTGACCAGACTTTAGTCAGGTAAGCGCTGCTGGGTGCTGCTTGCTGGGGAGCCTGTGCTGCCCCGTGTTGCAGTGTTGACCCACCAAGCCTCAGTGCTAGGTTAGCTGACCAGAGTTGGCAGTTTGAAGAATTTGTAGGCATTTGGGAGCAGGACTGTGGGATTGGGGCCTCATTAAATGAGTCCTGGGTGGATGTCTTTGCCGAGATTTATCTGTATGTTAGAGTGAAGCTGTGACGGAGCCTGGGTTGGCCTCAGCGTACCCTGGGCGTGGGGGTGGGAGAGGAGGGCTATACCTGTGCAAGATAAAGAGAAGAGAGGGGAAAGGCAGCCAGCAGATGGCAGACTGAGTCCAAACAACTAATACCAGAGGTGTCGCTAGGAGCCACAAGTACCTCTGCTGCTGCTGCTGCTGCTGCTCCTGCCTCTACTGCAACAAAGACCCTGACTCTCAAGGTTAAAGGGGACAACACCCAGGGCACCTGTGTAGCACAGCCAAAGGATTAGTTCAAACCTAGCTTAAGTCCAGGGTCTTTAAACCTTATGAAGCAACCAGTTGTCATGGAGGAAGCTCCTAACCCTGATGGCAGTGCCTTGTGGCTCTCAGGAGGAAAAATGTATAAATACCAGGGTAGAGAAGACACTCCCTCCCCCAAGTTTCTCCAGTAAGCAAAAAAAAAAAAAAAAAAAAAAGAAGGACAAGAGAGAGGGAACAAAAGAATAAACTACTGAAATAAAGGTCCATATTTGACCCAATTGGAAATCCAGAATATACTGAAAGTATTTACACAACAAAAAAGATAAAAGGGCCCTGTTTGGTTTTGGGGCCTCTACAGCATAGGTTCTGAATTAATTTTGCTCTGATGTAATGCAGTAATTCACAAACCTTCAAGCAGTTAATCAATACTAGGTTTCAAATTACAGTTATACCTGGGATCCCACTAAATGTAAGTGAGGTGCCCTGGATGACCTTAGGGGAGTTTCTGACGATAACATAGGGAACAAACAGGCATGTCTCACCTAGAACATCAGCCAGCTATTCTCTTGCCTAAATTCTCCATGGTCAGAGCACCGGTTGTCCTAAAATATCCTGTAGTGAACAGCAAAGCTTTGAACCAATGATTCATAAATTAAAATTAAATGAAGTCTTTGTCACTTCCAAATTGGCTTGACAAAATGGAACACCCCAAACCTTAGCCCCCCCCCCAGGTAAATTACATCACATGGCCAAATATAAATTAAACAGAGCCTTCAAAGATTGAAAACTATTGTAAGAAACTGTTTAGGAAGAAGTGATTATCCCCAGCGTTTCTACTTTGAACCGCTGAAATTGGCCTGTTCTTAAGTCTAGAAGGAATGAATGACACCTCCAGTGGATTACTGCAACCTGGAGGCTGTGGCCAAACCAAATAGAGCCCTATACCCTGTCCCCAACGTTATGGAAATTACTGACTCCACCCAGTCAGCACCTGGTAAACATTCTGCTCTCACAGATTCGGCTCAGTCTGTTCTGTTCAGTGCTGTGTCCACAGCCTCTCGGCTGTGCTTGGCCTCCTCTAAAGGGACACGGTACACCTTTACGGGGTTACTCTCAGGGAACCTCAACACCATTGCCTTTGCACACAGCCTCTGCAGGCAAGATCTGAACTGCGTCCCCCTTGCCCCAGGGGCACAGGTCTGATGTTACACTAATGACACCCTCCTCTGAGGAAGTTCATCTGACATTCATTCAGATCATACAAATGTTGAAAAAAGGAACTCTTGAAAAGTGGATGGGCCACTAGCCCACATGTAATGTGAGGCCCTGATACCTTGGTTAAATTCCTAAAAATTATTTGGTAAACAAGGGGCCGCTCCCTCCCTGACACTCTTAAGAAATAGCTGTTATCCCTCTCAGCATACACAACGTCTCCTGGGTTGTTTCGATGTTTGGAAGGCAACATATTCTTTGTTTATAAATTTTACTTCTGTGCAAGAAACTACCCTCCTTGGCCCACGCTATATGCCATTAGGGCTGCAGTTACCACTAGGTACTATGTGCTCCTGAAAATAGAGGCTCTCCCAGGCCCTGAGCATGTGACCCTCCACACAGCTGCCCACTATGACTTGGGACCTGGAAACGGCACCTCATGAGCTCAGCATGCCTACTGAGTCCTCCTTAAGACATGATGGAGCCAAGCCTGAGCCCTCTGGCAGAGCCTATTTGCAGGAGATGGTGCCCTCCTCTCTCCGCAGTTCCTTGCCAGGTGCCATTGTTCTGGAAGAGGTCACTTTTCACCATTCAGTATGATGTTAGCAGTGGGCTGTCATATATGGCTTTTATTATGTTGAGGTACATTCCTTCTATACCTAGTTTGTTTAGAGTTTTTATCATGAAAGGATATTGAATTTTGTCAGATGCTTTTTCTGCATCTATTGAGATGATCATATGATATTTATCCTTCATTTTGTTAATTTGTTATAACACATTTATTGATTTACATATGTGGAACCATCCTTGCATCCTAGGGATAAATGCAACTTGATCATGTTGTATAAGCCTTTTAATGTGCTGTTGAATTCGGTTTCCTAGTATTTTTGTTGAGGATTTTTACATCTATGTTCTTCAGGGATATTGGCTTGTAATTTACTTTTCTTGTAGACCCTTTGGCTTTGGTATCAGAGTAATACTGGCCTTGTAAAAATAAGTTTGAAAGTGTTCCCTCCTCTCCAAGTTGTTGCAAAAGTTTGAGAAGGATTGGTATTAATTCTTCTTTAGATGTTTGGTAGAATTCACCAGTGAAGCCATCTGCTCCTGGATTTTCCTTTGTTGGGAGGTTTTTGATTACTGATTTAATCTCCTTACTCATTATTGAACTATTCAGATTTTCCATTTTCATGATTCAGTCTTAGAAGGTTGTATTTTTATAAGAATTTATCCAGTACTTCTAGGTTATCAAATTTGTTGGCATATAATTGTTCATAGTAATCTCTTATATTCTTTTGTATTTCTATGGTATCAGTTATAATTTCTCCTCTTTTGTTTCTGATTTTATTAATTTGAGTCTTTTAGCCCAGCAAAAGGTTTGTCAATTTGGTTTATCTTTTCAAACAACCAACTCTTAGTTTCTTTGACCAGTTTTATACTTTCATGTTTTCATGTTACTAATTAGCATCCTTTCATCTCAGCTTGAAGAACTCCCTTTAGCATTTCTTGTAAGGCGGGTCTAGTGGTGATGAAATCTCTCAGCTTCTGTTTCTTTGCAGAAGTCTTTCTCTTTCCTTCATTTTGAAAGGGCAGCTTTGCTGAGTAGAGCATTCTTGGTTGGCACGTTCAGCACTTGGCATATGTCATGCCACTCTCTCATGTCCTCCAAGTTTCTGCTGAGAAATCGGTTGGTAGTCTAATTGGGGTTCCCATGTATGTGACATATCACTTTCCTCTTGCTACCTTAAAAATTCTTAGTCTTTGATTTTTGATAATTCAATTATGATGCATCTTCGTGAAGTCTTCTTTGAGTTCAACCTGTTTAAGGATCTTTGAGCCTTATGTACTGGATGTCCGTACCCCTCCCAAGAATTGTGAAGTTTCCAGCCATTATTTCTTTAAATAAGCTTTCTACTCTCCTCTCTCTCTTCTCTGGGATATCCATAATGCATATATTATTTCTTTTACTGGTGTCCCTGAAATCCCATAAGCTTTCTTCATTCCTTTTCGTTCTTTTTTCTTTGTTTCTCCTCTAACTGGATAATTTCAAATGACCAGTCTTCAAGTTCACAGATTCTTTCATCTGATTTGTCATCAGCTCTTGAGGTTCTCTGTTGCATTTTTCTAAATGGGTTTTTTTTTTTTTTATTTATTTTTTTCCCTTTTTCTCCCCAAAACCCCAGAAGATAGTTATATGTGGTAGTTGCACATCCTGCTAGTTGCTGTATGTGGGACGTGGCCTCAGCATGGCCGGAGAAGCGGTGCGTCGGTGTGCGCCCAGGATCCGAACCCCGGGCCGCCAGCAGCGGAGCACGAGCACTTAACCTCTAAGCCACGGGGCCGGCCCTCTATTGCATTTTTCATTTCATTTATTGTATTCTTCAGCCCCAGAATTTCTATTTGGTTCTTTGTGATGTCTATTTATCTGTCAAACTTCTCGTTTTGTACATGTATTGTTTTCTTGATTTCGTTGACTATCCCTGTTCTTATGAAGATCACTGAGCTTCCTTAGGACAATTATTTTTAATTCTTTATCAGGCAACTTGTAGATCTCCGTTTCTGTGGGATAGGCTACTGGAAAATTATTGTGTTCATTTGTGGTGTCATTTTTCCTTGGTTTTTGTGTTCCTTGGAGTCTTGCATTTCTGTGTTCAGATTTGAAGAAGCAGTCACCTCCTCCCGCCTCTACTGACTGGCTTAGGGAGAGAAACACTTTCACCAGTCAGCCCAGCTAGGGAATCTGAGGCTCTCTTAGACCTTTCCTAGGAATGTGCCTGCTTCACGCCTCTTTTTCTCTGTTGAGGGGGAATTCTTAAGATTGTATGCCTTGGGGCCCACCCGGTGGCATAGCAGTTAAGTTTGCACATTCCACTTCAGCAGCCCAGGGTTCACCAGTTCAGATCCTGGGCACAGACCTACTCACTGCTCATCAAGCCGTGCTGTGGTGGTGTCCCACATAGAGGAACCAGAGGACCTACAACTAGGATATACAACTATGTACTGAGGCTTTGGGGAGGAAAAAGAAAAGAGGAAGATTGGAAACAGATGTTAGCTCAGGGCTAATCTTCCTCAAAAAAAAAAAAAAAAAAAAACGAAAGATCGTATGCCTTCTTTTGACCCCTCAAAGCCAGGCCGGGTGCTGAGAGCCTTCAGTTTGTTTTCCCGAGGTGCAGTCCTCTGAAATGCTCAAATTTATGTGTCTTCTTCCGTTCCCACTGAGTTGAGCCAGCTGACTGTGTATGCTTATGAGATGTTGGAGAGGCTTCCATTTGCTGTCTGGAGCACAGGATGGAGCTGGCCATGGGGTGGGAGGGTGTGGGGGAGTGAGGTTGCAGAGCATTGGGCGTGTCCATGGGCCAGTTGGTAGTGTCCACAGGCACTGCGTCTAACGTGGCTGAAATGCAAGCCTCCTGATGGAGTCCAGGAGTGGTTAGTAGTGTCTGCAGCCAGTTGTTGAGTTCTGAGCTCTGTTTGCCCTGGGTCCTTGCAACTCTTCCCAGCCTTCCAGACACTCATCCCTGCTGATCCCCTCAGTGTTCTTGGTGAGACGAGGAAGCGGTGAGCCTCTTCGGCAGCGTCCCACACCACTGAGGAATCCCAGTACTCAGTCACTGCACTCTCACTTTCCCCAAGGGGGGAATCATAGGCCGTGGGGGTCTCTCTCAGCAGTGAGCTGTGCTGCCTTTGGGGAGGGGTGACGTGGGTAAAGTGGAACTGTTCTTCTTAGCCCCTTCATGATGTCTGTTCTTGCATTTTTTGCTCCACTGGTGTACAGGACTTCCAGACTTCCCAAAGTCTCTCATCCTTGGTGCTGTCAAAATCAGTGCACTGTGGAGAAATGATGGTAGAAAACTCCTGTTCCATCATCTTGCTGATACCACTCTCTTATTGGCCCATGTGCTTTTTTTGTGTGTGAAGAAGATCATCCCTGAGCTAACATCCATGCCAATCCTCCTCTCTTTGCTGAGGAAGACCGGCTCTGAGCTAACATCTATTGCCAATCCTCCTCCTTTTTTTCCCCAAAGCCCCAGTAGATAGTTGTATGTCATAGTTGCACATCCTTCTAGTTGCTGTATGTGGGACGCAGCCTCAGCCTGGCCGGAGAAGCGGTGCGTCGGTGCGCGCCCGGGATCTGAACCCGGGCCGCCAGTAGCGGAGCGTGCGCACTTAACCACTAAGCCACCGGGCCGTCCCACCCATTTGCTATTTAGAAATGTATTTAACCTCCAAGTACTTGGAGGTTTTCCAACTATCTTTCTGTTATTGATTTCTAGATTAATATCATTGTGGTCTTCAAGCATATCTTGGATGATTTTCTTTTTTCAAATTTCAATTTAAGGTGTGTTTTATGTCCAAGAATGTGGTGTATCTTGGTGAATGTTCCATGTGAACCTGAGAAGAATGTGTATTCTGCTGTGTTTGGGTGAAGTGTTGCATGGATTTCAGTGAAATCCACTTGTTTAATGGTACTGCTTAATGTAACTATGTCTTGCCTGATTTTCTGCCTGCCAGAGTTCCTAATTACTGATGGAGGCAGGTGTTGATCTCTGCAACTATAATAGTGGATTCATCTGTTTCTCCTTGCAGTTCTCAGTTTTTGCCTCATGTGTTTTACCACGCTGTTGTTATTCACATACACATGAAGGATTTGTGTGTCTTCTTGGAGACTTGACCCCTTTGTCATTGTGTACAGTCAAGCATTGCTTAACAACGGGGATACGTTCTGAGAAATGCGTCATTAGGTGATTTCGTCATTGTGTGAACGTCACAGAGTGAACTTACACAAACCTACTGGTATAGCCTACTACACACCTAGGCTATCTGGTACTAATCTTATGGGACCACTGTCGCATATGTGGTTCGTCATTGACCAAATATCATTATGCAGTATGACTGTAATGCCCCTCTTTAGCTCTGAAATTTTCCTTGCTCTGAAGTCTGCTCTGTCTGAAATTAACGTAGCTGTGCCAGCTGTCTTTTGTTTAGCATTGGCATGGTGTATCTTGCTCCATCCGTTTAATCTATGTCTTTATATCTAAAATGTGATTCTCGTAGACAACATATAATTAGGTGTTATTTTATTATCTGCTGTGACAGTTTTTCTCTTTCCCTTGTTGTATTTAGACCATTGATGGTGATTACGGATATGGTTGGATTCACATATACTCTATTTTTCACTGTATTCTCTTTGTTGCTTTTGTTTTTTGTTTCTTTTTGTCTTCCGCCTTTCTTCTGCCTTCTCTGCCTTTTATTGAGCATTTTACCTGATTCTTTTTTTTCTCCTCTCAACATTCAATTATACATTTTTTTAGTAGTTGGGCTTGAGTTTGCAGTATACATGTACAACCAACCCAAGCCCTCTCTGAAGTAACACCATAGCACTTCACTGGATGTGCAAGGTCCTCAAAACAGAGTATTCCAAGTCCTCTCTCCCTGTCCGTTATACCATTGCTGTCATTCATTTCATTATCTATAAGTTAGGATTGTGGAATACGTTGTTGCTATTATGACTTTGGACAAAGTGTTACCTGTCAGATTAAATAACAACACTAAAAACAAATGAATTTATTTCACTTTCATTTATTTCTTCTCTAACACTCTACCTTTCTTTATCATTCACCTTCTTCCTGGTGAATTTCCTTTTTTTGTTTGGTGAGGAAGAGTCCCTCTGAGCTAACATCTGTTGCCAATCTTCCTCTTGTTTTGCTTGAGGAAGATTAGCCCTGAGCTAACATCTGTGCCAGTCGTCCCCTATTTTGTATGTGGGTTGCCGCCACAGCACGGCTTGATAAGTGGTGTAGGTCTGTGCCCGGGATCTGGACCCGTGACCCCGGGCCACCAAAGCAGAGCGCACTGGACTCAACCACTATGCCACAGGGCCAGCCCGCAAATTTCTTTTAACATTTCTTCCAAAGCAGGTGTACTGGTGGCAACTTCCTTCAGTTTTTGTTTGTCTCAGAAAGTCTTTATTTCTCCCTCACTTGTGAAGGATAATTTTACTTGACAAAATTCTAGTTGGGTGGTTTTTCTTTCAACACTTTAACTGTTTCACAAGACTCTCTTGCTGCTTGCGTGGATTCTAAAAAAGAAGTCTGATTTCATTCTTATCCTTGATTCTCTATAATTAAGGTTTTCTCCCCCTAGCTTCTTTCAAGATGTTCTCTTTCTCTTTGATTTTTCTCCAGTTTGAATATTGTACTTCTAGGTGTGCATTTCTTGGTTTTTCTCTTGTTTGGTGATCTCTCAGCTTTCTGTGTCTGTGCTTTGGTGTCTATCATTAATTTGGGAAAATCTCAGTCATTATTGCTTCACCTTTTTTTTCTATGTCTTTCTATTCTTTTCTCCTTCGTGTATTCCCATCATGTGTATGTTACACCTTTTGTAATTGTCCCAAAGTTCCTGGATTTCTGTTCTTTCTTATTGTTTTCACCTCTTTGCATTTCAGTTTAGGTTCTATTGACATCTCCTCAAGCTCACTGATTCTTCTTCATACATTTCCACTGTATTGATGAACCCCCCAAAGGAGTTCTTCATTTCTGTTTTCTTATTTGTCTTTCATTTCTTGCATTTCCAATTTGGTTCTTTGTTAGAGTTTCCATCTCTGCATACATTATCTATCTGTTCTTGCATGTTATCCGCCATTTCCATTAGAGCCCTTGACATAGTAATCATGGTTGCTTTACATTTCTGGTCTGATAATTCCAACATATCTGCTCCCTCTGAATCAGGTTCCTTTACTTGTCCTATGTCTTCAAACTGTGTTTTTTAAGTCCTTTAGTGTGCCTTTTAGTTTTTTGTTGAATACTGGGCATGATGTACTGTGAGAAAGGGACAGAGGTAGATAGGCCTTTAGTGTGAGGTTTTATGTTTATCTGACTAGGGCTTAGGCTGTGTTTATCATTGGTGTAGCTGTCAGAGGCTAAAATATCCTTGCTGTTGTCTCCCATGTCATCTTTGGGGTTCCGTAGAGGCTTCTTAAATAAGTTCTGAAACACGCAGTTCTTTCAGTATATTCTGCTATTATTACACAGGAGGCTTCCTGATGTAGTGGTGTGTTACGGGTGGAGAGGAAGTGTTGTATAGTCCTTTGATTTGGTATCAGTATTTTAGAGCCTGTGTCCCAGGCTGTGACCATCTTTGGTATAATAAAACAGATATTTGGTCTTTTTCCATGGTTCCTAGCAAGGACCTCCTAAAGCCCTTAGACTTTCTGAATGACAAGGGTGATAGAAGCATCCTATGTTCTAATGAGGTGACTGTTTCCAGGCCTTTAGATGGCTTCAGGATGGGGGTTGGTCACCAGGAAGACCAAGGTTTGATTAGACCCCTAGAACTTTCAGCCCAGCCTCCAACCTCTGGGGAGGAGAGAGGGGCTGGAGATTGAGTTAATCACCAATGGCCAATGATTTAATCAGTCATGCCTACATAAGGAAACTCCAACAAAACCCCTAAACCTCGGGGTTCAGAGAGATTCTGAGTTGGTGAACACATCAGTGTACTAGGAGGCTGTCGTATCTGGAGAGGGCATGATGGAAGCTCCCTACCCCGCACCCCACTTTGACCTGTGCGTCTTTTCTATTTGGCTGTCCCCAATATGTATGCTTTACAATAAACTGGTAATAATAAGTGAAGTGCTTTTCTTAATTCTGATAGTCATTCTAGCCAATTAACAAACATGAGGACATGTCTAGGGAACCTCTGAATTTGTAGTTGGCCGTGCAGAAATGTGTGTAGCCTGGGCCCCCCATTTGCACTGGCATCTGACATGGGGGCAGTCTTGTGGGACTAGGTCCTTAAACTGTGGAGTCTGATGTTGACTCTGATTAGTTACTGTTAGAATTGAATTGAGTTGGGCCACCCAGTGGGTGTTAGAGAGTTGGAGAAGTGGTGTTGGAAAACACACCACGTATTTGTTGTGGGGAGGAAAAAATAACCTATGAACCTCACAAGTGTTTCTAAGTCCCCCCTAACCCTCAACTTAGGTCCAGCAGAAAGGCTAGAGGGGACTCAAGTTGGCTATTTCCCTCCCCCCACATCAGTCAGGTGCTGGTAAAATCCAGTCTGTTCAGCTCTGGTGAAACAATCTTTTGAGGACAGGCCTTAAGAAAACAGAATACTGTGGGCATATTTCAAAATGGCTATTGTTCTGTTTCTCTTTCCAATTTCGGAGACAGCACTTTGCCCTGTGACCTCAATTCTTTGATAGATCTAAGAAGAGTCATTGATTTTGTTTCTTAGCTTTCTTCTGGTGAGGATGGGGATGTCACCTTCTGAGCTCCTTACGTGCCAGATGAGAACCCAGAGGGCTCTGACTCCAGTTGGTAATGTTTGCTCATGTGTTGGGGAAAACCTAGTATTCTCCCTGAGTAGAGAAAACCCCATTCTTCCTTCTTATGTGTCTCCTTTACTCTCACCCAGAACACTTCACTTGTGACACTTCCGGTCATCAAACGTGAGGTTTTTCCCCACAACAAGCAATTCTCTGTGACACCAGCTGGGTGTCCTACAACTTAACTCCATCCTAACATTATCTTCCTAGAGATAGTGTCAGACCCCAGAGGTTAAGGGCTAGTCCCACAAGACTGCTCCCACCCCACTTCAGATGCCAATCGCATGTAGTAGGTCCCCAGGTTCCTCACAACTTCTTTTTGACTTGGCTACGGGTCAGATCTTCCCAACCACCTCCTTAGATTTGATTAATTTGCTAGAGCAGTTCACAGAACTCAGGAAAACACTTCCTTACCTTTACCAGTTTATTAAAGGATATGATAAAGGATACAGATGAACAGCCAGATGAAGAGGTCTAAGGGGGTCCCTGTTGGGATGCCTCACCCTCCTGGTACGTGGATGTGTTAACCAACCTGGAAGCCCTCCGAACCCCATACTATTGGAATTTTATGGAGACTTCCTCATGTAGGCATGATTAATTATCAACTGCATTTCCAGCCCCTCTCCCCTCTCTGGAGGATGAGGGGTAGGGCTGAAAATTCTAAGCTCCTAATCATGGCTTGTTCTTTCTGGTGACCAGCCCACATCCAGGAGCCCAACCAGAGTCGCCTCATTAGGACAAAAGATGCTCCTCCTGCTCTTATCGCTTAGGGATTTACAACGATTTTAGGAGCCCTGTGTCAGGAACCGAGGGTAGAGACTAATATATATATATTTTCTATTATCTGACAGCTGACAACTTTAAAGCCTTACCCCTCCTTCTTCCCCTTGTGCCCCACCTCTGTACGTGGTGATAAGAAAGCCTGACTGGTCACTCCTTTGGTCCTGGCAAGAAATTCAGTCCACGAAAGCCCCGACTGTGTGTGAACTCTCAGCCTAGCTCACCCCCTCACCTCCATAAAAAACCCAGGCAGGCTCCTTTCCTTGCTGTCAAGGCATTTCCCACTGGCTTGAGAGCCCTCCCCTGACAGTTTCATGATGGAAGTAATAAACCATTTCATACATTCCTAGTAGGTGTGTTAGTCTCCATGACTCAACCAAGCCTTGGGTTGGAATCGGGGGTCCCACCTGTCTCTGCAGTTGTAGAAAGATAATATAGTATATATTGTAATACACTTTGCCTGTTTGTTCTCTTGATAAATCCTCCAGATCTTTTCATATCAGTACCCTTTGTTTTTAAAAATTATACATGATGATGAATTTATGTAACCCATTCTTTCTAAATAGACACTTGGCTTGTTACCAATTTTTGCTGCCAAAACCATGAATGAAAACTCAGACTGCCACTTTACAGGGCAAACAAACGTATACAAATTATGTTCTTTTCCAACCTTAATTACTTCTTAAAATTTTTATCATCAAATATATTCAGAAAAGAATGTACAAAATCTTTTGTGGTAAGATTTAGTGATGATAATGTAAACATCCTTGGAATCATCATCAAGATTCATAGTGGCCTGTGGGCAGTGATGAGTCTCCTGACGTTCAGTCCCTGACTCATCTCTGACCCGCCCTGTAGGTGACCACTGTCCTAACTCTTTCGTAATTCTTCATCCTTTCACCATCTATTATTTTCCACTAAGCAATGTTCTTTCAGTTTTACCTCCTTTGACCTTTCAACAAATAAGTATTAATGGAATTGCATTGACAAGATTTTCCAGGGCTGGCGCCATGGCGTAGCGGTTAAGTGCGCACGCTCCGCTGCTGGCTCCGCTGCTGGCCGCCGGGGTTCGGATCTGGGCGTGCACCGCTTCTCGGCCATGCTGAGGCGGCGTCCCATAAAACGTGGAGGAAGATGGGCACGGATGTTAGCCCAGGGCCAGTCTTCCTCAGCAAAAAGAGGAGGATTGGCATGGATATTAGCTCAGGGCTGATCTTCCTCACACACAAAAAAAGATTTTCCAGTGGTTTCTTTGCCTGGGTGTGTTTCACACACGCTAGTGTCTGAGGCTTTGGGCCTGGTCCGGGGCTGTGAAGTTCAAACTTCCTGCCAGAGCCAGGTGCCGTGGAGCCCGCGGGATCCTTTAAAGAACCAAATGAGGGGCGCTGTGGGGCTGGGCGGACGTCCCCCCGCTGGAAACGGTCACAGATCAAATGGAGCCAGGCTCATTGTGACGGATGGTGAGGTCACTTTTAAGTGTGTGTGTGTGTGTGTGTGTGTGTGTGTGTGTGTGTGTGTGAGGGAGGGAGGGAGGGAGGGAGGGTCAGAGTTCCGAGAGTGGCCTCGGGACCTTATGATTCACTGCAGCGACCAAGGAGAGGACAGGGTCTGGCCTGCCGCCAAGGCAAGGTCGGCTCAAAGACGTGCCCCCCGGCCTGCTGTCACTCAGGCACGAGGGGGCGGGGCCTTGCGAGCTGTCCAATCAGGGGAGTCGTCAGAAACGTACGTGGGGGCGCCGCTCCGATAATGGCGTGGACGGCGTGGACCGCCGGCTCGTCGGTGGTCGCTCCGGCTGCGCAGCGGGTGGGCTGTCCCTGCCGGTAAAGGCCTGAGGTGGCTCCGCCACGGTGTCTGTCGCTGTGACCTGCCCGGGCCGCGGCAGTCGTAGCGTGACCGGCTGGGAACCCCAGAAGCCGGAGAATGGTGAGTGTGCGGGGTCGGGAGTCGGGGCGGAGGGACCGGTGGGCACCGGCGGTGGCTGCCCCGGCCTCCGCGGTCACCCCGGAGTCTGCGGACCCGAGTCCGCGGTGGCGCGGCACGCAGCCGGCACCGGGCGTCCTCGCCGTCACCGCGCCGCCGCGTGTCCCCAGATGGTGCGGTGACCGCGGGGACGGTCACCAGGGCAGTCGTGACTCGGTCTCCGGGTCCGTGCGTGGGAGGAGCTGTGGGCTGTGGGGTCCCCAGTCCCTCCTTTCTCCCCGGGGGTCCTGTTTTCCCTTCACTTTTCCAAAGGTTTGGGGAGCAGCGTCTCCAATCCACGACCCTGTCCCCCCAGCCTAGCCCTTCCCAGGACTGGCAATAAATCCCTCAATTTCCAGATCTTTCCCCGCATTCCCAAACGCCATCTTCCCCTCTCCAGTTCACAGCAGCATTGTTAACTGTTTGTCCTCCGTGGTGGTTTCAAACTACGCAGGATTTTAATTGTTTACCTTTTGTCCACAGACCCATGGATGGCTCTTTTTAATGATTTGGGGTGTTTTGTTGTTGTTTTGGTCTGTGGATATTTTACATGAGAGGAAAGCAGAGAATGACCACCTGGAACTATGTTGTATGAAATCCTTCCTGGGCACAGACATCCTGTGGGAGGTCCTTGGTTGGAGGTTCCTGGGTGATCTGTCCTGTCAGTACGCCCTCCCTGAGTTTGTGACTTCATTCACTTTCTTTAAGTCTCAGCTTTCCAATAAATGTAAATATATTTTTGAAAGAAATAATAAAATATTTCCAAAGATAAGAAGAAAGAGATGATTTTTCAGGAAAAATAAAATATTCCCCTTATTACATCCCATTTATTATAATTTTTGTTTCCTTTATTCTTCCCATGAGCGGGTGTAGTAACATTCGGAGCTCTGTTCTTTTCTTTCCGGTGATTTCAGATGTAATATCAAGGCTTAGATATTGCACCACCTAGCAGTGTGTTCAGTTGATTGTTTTCCAAAAATTTCTTGCCATGGAATTAATTTAACTGACGTATTTACTTTCTGAAGGGAGTAGATGTTTGTGGGTTTTCTTGTTGAGCTAGAAAAATGCCTTATAAT
Source organism: Ceratotherium simum simum (assembly GCF_057802395.1). Taxonomy (NCBI): domain Eukaryota; kingdom Metazoa; phylum Chordata; class Mammalia; order Perissodactyla; family Rhinocerotidae; genus Ceratotherium; species Ceratotherium simum. The sequence continues at coordinate 2,595,221 of NC_141938.1, read as the reverse complement.
ATTCTTCCATCTTTACACATAAGCGCTGAATTTCAGTGATTTTGCAAGATTGTTTGAATCTGGGTTTGTCACTTTTAAAATATCAGTGGTGTTCCAGAGCAACTCCAGTGGGGAGCAGAGACCTGTGGTCAGTGTTTCTAAGCTAAGGCTCCCTTGGGGCTGCAAAGGGAAGGACTTGAAGGCCCAGTTGGTTCTTCGTGGGGAGCCCCCCCTGCAGGTGTCCTGCCTGCCCCCCCCCCCCTTGGAAGGAGCCTCTATAGTGAGAGCTGCAGAGCCCTGGAAAGCTGGGAGTGCCACGTGCACATGGGGGTGGGGAGTGATGCCCTTTCTGAGGTTGTTGTAACTGTGGTTTCCATGGGCCTGTTTCTAGACGTTGGGTTGAGCTTTGCATCCACAGTGTAGGTGCACTCACTGTAGTTTGTGTACATTGAGCAAGTCTGTGAAGGTCAGGAGTTCTGTCCTGTGGACGCAGAGTTTATGAATTTGGGAGTTCATTTGGGTCAGAACTTTGAACTGAATCAGCCTGCAAGTGTCCTCACTTGTGAGAAGGGAAGCCTGGGGGAGGCCGTGCTTCATGCTCACAGGAGAGGGGAGGGTGTGTGGAGCCCCCAGAGTTCATTCCTCTGGCTGCTGAGGTGCCCCACCCTCCTTCAATGGGACTAACCCACTCCAGGGATTGTATCCCAACAGGGGGCGTCTGGACCGCAAGCTTGTGAATGTGGGTTTTCCTTCTGAACTACAGGAAAGCAGGCTGTTGATCTCACCTGATTCCAATAGTTGCATTTCTTTCCTTGTATCCATTTATATATTGCATATTGCAGCTCTTAACGCTCGTTTTCCTTAGCAGTTTGTGATATTATTTCCTGTGTGAGTATATAAGATTTTTAGTTCTTGGGCTTTAAAAATGTAAGAAAGATAAAATGGAAGTAAGGGAAGAAATTCTGAAACCAAACAGAGTATTTGTTCCTTTTAGGCAAGAGATCCTCAAGATATGAGATGGGTGTTTTCAAGCTCTCAGGTCGATTTTACATTTTTAGGTCAGTTTTTCTATGTGCATGTCCCTAGAGAGCTCTGAAAATTTAAATGCTATAATATTGCTAAGGCATAAGATGAATTCCTGTTTAATTGATATGAGGAAAACTACTCAAAACTTACATGAATCTTTGAAAATCCTAATTATTTAATGGATTAGGCCCACATTCCTACTGCGTTATAATATGCTACTTATTCCTCAGATAACCCCCAGAGTGAGATGTAAGGAGAAACTATGATGCTTCTTGTGATTTTAGTTAGAAAGAGATTTTGAAATTTTTCATCTCTTATGGATTAAACTCTTATAAGCATTAGTGTTTAAGGGATTAAATCTTAGAATGGTTTCCTATGTAGAAAAGTAAAAGTTAAGTAAGTTTAAAATTAAAATTTTAAAAGCAAAAGTAAGTTAATTAAAAATAAAGGCTATTAAATAGGAAAATATGGTTTGTAGAAATTCCTGTTTATTTTATTTATTTATTTATTTGTGAGGAAGATCGGCCCTGAGCTAAGATCTGCCAGTCCTCTTCTTTTTTTTCTTTTTTTTCTTTTTTTTTTTTGCTGAGGAAGACTGGCCCTGGGCTAACGTCCGTGCCCATCTTCCTCCACTTTATATGGGATGCCGCCATAGCATGGCCTGCCAAGCTGTGCGTCAGTGCATGCCCAGGATCCGAACCGGTGAACCCCGGGCCACCACAGCAGAGCGCGCGCACTTAACCACTTGCACCACTGGGCGCTCCCCCTCAGTTTATTTTAAATAATAATGCATGTGAAGATTAGCAGAAATCTGTGAGATAAGAGGGTCTAAAGTAGACTCTGCTGGAACATCCTGGTCCCCTCCAGTGTTCTTGCTTCAGCCCCCCTCAGATAACCAGTGTGGATCATTTCTTGTTAGTG